>NC_080583.1:34500005-34803035 GCF_029962835.1 Magnolia sinica
GGTACTACAATTGTCAAAAATCTAAAGTCCAACTCCTCATAACCAGATTTGAAGAAATTCATATGGAGGAAAATGAAATGTTTATGGACTTTTACACTAGATTGAATGACATTGTAAACTCAATGTGGGATCTTGGCAATAAAATCCCAGAAAGTAAAGTGTGTGCAAAAATACTACGCTCACTTCCTGAACGGTTCAATTCTAAAGTAACCGCAATCCAAGAACTTCGTGATACGGATAATATGAGGGTTGAAGAACTAGTTGGTTCTCTACAAACCTACGAGTTAAACTTTAAAGCTCCTAAAGGTAAATCTATTGTGCTAAAATCTTCTAAATGTAATTCAGAAGAAAAAGATTCAGAAGATGATATGGCTCTTTTAGCTAAAAAATTTTACAAAATTTTCAAAAGCAAGAAAAGGGTTGATTTTCAAAAATCAAATGACAAAAAGAAGTTTAGACCCAAATCTCAAAAATCTTTGAAAGATAGTCAATGTTACAACTCTCAAGAATATGGGCACTTAGCAAATAGATGTCCTAAAAGGGACAAACCCAAGAAGAAGGGTATGTTGGCTACATGGGATGAATCATCCGATTCTGAAGTTTCTTCTGAATCAGAAGATTCCGAAACTGAGTCGGGCAATGAGGTTAAAGCTCTTATGACTCTAGCCAAATTCACATTTTCAGATAATGACTCTACAAGTGAAGAAAATCTGAATAGTGAATGTGAAAATGAAGATGATCTTCAAGACGCTTACAATGCCCTATATAAGGAAAGTTGTAAAATTGCTATCAAACTTAAACTTCAAAAAGAAAAATTTTCTAAACTCAAAAATTGTTTTGAATCGCTTGTTTTAGAAAAATCACAAATTTCAGATTGTTTTGAAAAATCAAAATGCGATTTGGAATTCAAAACTCCCTAATTGTTGATTTAAAATCTGAAATTGAGAATATTAAAACTGAAGTATCTTCTCTTCTGAGTTTAAAGGACACATGGAAATATGCCCAAGGTGATCCAAAGTTAGAAAAACTTTTATCCGGATCTAGAAAATGTGGCGATCGATCCGGGTTGGGCTATGATAAAAATCTACCTCCTAAACAAAAAGTATACTCCTCCTATGTTTGTTAAAGGAGAGTCCTCAAACTCAAAAGGGAAAAGTACTTATCAAGATTTTTCTAAAAATTCAAAAACTTTTCAAAACCTAGAAACAACCATGTCAACTTTAATTAGAAACGAAATCCACTAGCTGAAAAGATAGTTGATTTACTCAAGGAGCTCTTAAAATCTAACTCTATAGGTCATTCCTACAAATATACACAAAAGAAGACCAACTATGTTCCTAAACCCAAAACAGCTATGAAATGGGTTCCTAAAGTCACCTGCTTGGTTGCTCACACTGCTTTCAAAGCAACAAGTCATTCAAAGTGGTACCTAGCCAGTGGATGCTCCAGGCATATGACAGGTGACAAAGCCTTATTCACCGATCTGAAAGATATGACTGATGGTTCAGTCACATTTGGTGATGGTAGCAATTGCAAGATTATAGGCCAAGGTACGATTCAACTTTTTAATCTTCCTGTTTAAAAATGTTTTATACGTTGAAGGCTTAAAACATAACTTGCTTAGTATATCACAAATATGTGATAATAACCATAATGTTCGGTTTACTAATCAAAGTTGTGAAATAATAAACAATAAGGGTTCTGTAATATTAACCGGACGTAGAACGTCTGAAAATTGCTATATTATTAGTGAATCCAGCTCATCTAATCAAACATGTTACATGGTCCATACAGACGAGACCGATTTATGGCACAAACGCTCTTGGACATGTACATTATCGAAATTTATATCGATTGAGCAAACGAGAACTTGTAAGAGGTTTACCCAAACTTCAGAAATTAGATAAAATATGTGGTGAGTGTCAGATAGGCAAATAAACAAAGAACTCACACAAAAAGGTGAATTCAAATACCACATCAAGATCACTTGAACTTCTCCACATAGATCTGATAGGACCTACTAGATCAGAAAGTCGTGGTGGTAAAAGTATATCTTGGTAATAGTTGATGACTTTACCGATTTACTTGGGTAGTCTTCTTAAGAGATAAATCTGAAACCCTTGAAGAAGTAAGAAAAGTTCTCAAAAGGATTCAAACTGAAAAATCCTCTCAAATCAGTAAAATTCGTAGTGATCATGGATCTGAATTTGAGAATAGCAATTTTGAGAAGTTCTGTACCGACCAAGGTATATTACATGAATTCTCTGCTCCCAAAACTCCACAACAAAATGGAATTGTTGAAAGAAAGAATAGGTTGCTTCAAGAAATGGCTAATGTCATATTGAATAGCATGAAGCTCTCTAAAAATCTTTGGGCTGAAGCAGTCAACACAGCTTGCTATATTATTAACCGAGTCTACACTAGAAAAGATAATAATAAAACGTCTTACGAATTGTGGTTCAATAAAAAGCCTACTGTTAAATTTTTTTGAGTTTTTGGCAGTAAGTGCTATATTTTACGTGATCATGAAAATTTGGAAAAGTTCGATACGAAGAGTGATGAAGGTATTTTTCTAGGATATTCTTTAAACAGTCGAGCTTATAGGGTTCTGAACAAAAGGACTGGTGTGATTCAAGAATCCATTAATGTTGTCATTGATGATCACTTAAACACACCAATTTCTAATTCAGATAATGATGAAGTACTAATCATTGATAAACTTGATAATTCATCGAATCAGACTGATTCTGAGTTGAGGACTGCTAAAGATCATCCAACCACACAAATTCTTGGAAACCCTCTCACCGGTGTTCGCACCCGTAGACAACTTGAAGATATATGTAATTATGTATGTTTTACATCCCAAATTGAACCATCTAATGTAAAAGAAGCTCTTGTTGATGAGAACTGGATTGTTGCGATGCAAGATGAACTCAACCAATTCATAAGAAATGATGTTTGGTATCTCGTACCAAGACCTAAAGATAAACACATCATTGGAACAAAATGGATATTCAAAAATAAGTCTGACGAATGTGGAAATATAATTAGAAACAAGGCTAGACTAGTGGTACAAGGTTATACTCAAATTGAAGGAATTGATTTCGATGAAACCTTTGCACCAGTAGCACGTCTTGAATCTATCAAACTATTTATATCCATTGCATGTTTTAGAAAGATAAAGATCTATCAGATGGATGTGAAAAGTGCTTTTCTAAATGGCGATTTACATGAAGAAGTTTATGTTGAACAGCCAATGGGATTTGAAGATTCCAAAAATACTGATCATGTATATCGGCTTAAAAGGCACTTTATGGATTAAAACAAGCACCTAGGGCATGGTATGAGAAACTAACAAAATTTCTTTTAACTCATAAATTTCAAATGGGATCTGTTGATAAAACTCTGTTTGTTAAAAAACATAATGATCATATCTTAATGGTGCAGATTTATGTTGATGATATCATTTATGGATCAACTTGTACTAACTTGACTACTGAGTTTGCAGATTTGATGAAATCACGGTTTGAAATGAGCATGGTTGGGGAATTGACTTATTTTCTTGGATTGCAAGTAAAGCAACAACTCTGAAGGAATATTCATTTCTCAATCTAAGTATGCCTTGAATCTAATCAAGAGATTTGGATTTGAAAATGGCAAGAATTTCGATACTCCTATGAGTACTACCTGAAACTATCAAAAGACTCTAATGGTAAAAATGTTGATTCAAAACTTTATCGAGTATGATTGGTAGTTTGTTATATTTAATTGCTAGTAGACCGATATTTCTCTAAGTGTTGGTATTTACGCAAGATATCAATCGATCCAAAAGAATCTCACTTGATTTGTCAAGCGAATTATTAGATATGTCGCAAGTAATGTAAACTTGATCTTTGGTATCCTCATGAAACCAATGTCCAATTAGTTGGGTACTCGGATGCTGACTGGGCCGGTAATCTAGATGATAGAAAATCAACCGGTGGTGGTTGTTTTTACATTGGAAATTGTCTAGTTTCCTGGTTTAGTAAGAAACAAAATTCTATATCACTTTCAACAGCTTAAGCCGAGTATATCGCAGCTGGTAATGCATGTACACAGCTTGTTTGGATGCAACGAATGCTAAGTGATTATGGAATTAAACAGATTCTATGTTATTACATTGTGATAATTCCAGTGCGATAAATATTTCAAATAAAACTTATAACAGCATTCTCGTACTAAGCATATTGACATTAGATTTCATTATATAAGGGAATTAGTAGAAGAAAAGTTATATCTCTAGAATATATTCCTACTGAAGATCAACGTGCTGACATTTTCACAAAACCTCTTGATAAAAGCAAGTTCAAAAAGATGAAATTTGATCTTGGCATGTGCATTTTAAATTGATAATTTATGCCTTTTTGTATAATATTGTATATATTTGCTAGATTGTATTTCAATTTTTGTAAAAATTGTAAGAAAATTGAATTTTTGGGGTTTATACGACCAGTCGTGAGTATACACGACCAGTCGTACTATGACCGGTCGTAGATACCCACGACCAGTCGTGGAGCACGGGTTTTACTTCAAATTGGGGATTTTTCTCTTTCTTCCTCATTTCTTCTTTCTTCTCCTTGGAGTCGAACTTCGACTCGTCGAACCCATCCTTCAAGTTCTTCAAGGTTAGTGTTCTAAATCCGTTTTTCTTGCATATTTGTGTCAAGATTGCTTCATTTTCTCTCTTGAAGCTTTCTATCTTGAAAATCATTGAGATTTGGGATTTGGGTTGTGAAAAATCTGTTTTGAGCAAACCCACTTCTCAATCCTTTGCAACTTCTTTATTCCTTTAATTCCTTGTTGCAAATGGCTTCTAGAGGAAGAAAAACTACTTCACGTGGTCCTTCTTCTTCCTCCAGATCAACCCCTATCTCTAAACGTCATCTTCTTGTTCCCAATGATGATCCATCATTTGTTAGGGACATTAGATCTCGTAAGGTTATTGTTGAACATCCTGTTGATGTCAATCACATTGCTCTATTTGACATCCTTCCTATGCTTGATGCTGTAGGTTGGACTAACTTATTGCATTGGGGTGGGCCTGCATACCGGTCCATTGCCCAATCCATGTTTTCATGTATTAGTGCATTTTCACAGGATAATTTAACTTTTCAAATTTCTACTAGAGAACGGCCATTTGACGTTGATCGTCATTTAATTTCAGCCCTTATGGAAATTCCTGTGAATGATGAGGGTATTCCAATTCATAATTTAACCGATAAACCCTCAATGGCTGAAAAACGCATGCTCACTAGAGACTTGTGCAATATGGATGTTCAATGGACTCAAAAAGGGAATGCTCTCCCCGCAAGGTATTTATTACCCAAATACAGAATTCTCCACAGAATCTTTGTGTCTAATCTGTATCCTCGTTCGGGTAATAAACCTGACCTGACTTCATTTATGGTTCGTGTTATCCATGCTATCTCAAATGGTACTCAGATTTGTTTGCCATCCTTAATCTGTCATTTCATTCTTCAGTTTTGACTCCATCCTGGTCATAGTGACATTCCTTTTGCATATTTTATGACTGTTTTGGCTACTCATATGTTAGTCGATATGCCTGTTGATGAAGCACCAATCCATCATCTGATCTTCAACAATACAAATATCAATAAGATGAAGTTGGATCTGCTTCCTGAACAAGGTGGTGGTGGTGGTGGTGGTCCTGAAGAAGCTGGTGTTGACATTAATATGGATGACATTTTTGAGGAACTGGATTCAGACTCAGCTAATGATCCAGATTTTGTACCATCTGATGTTGATGCTCGTCTGAGTGCATTAGAAGGTAAAGTTGAGAATATAAATGTTAAGTTGGAAAACATGTCTATTGCTCATGATTTGCAATTCAAGTACATGCATAAATATCTTAGGCGCTTGAACAAACGCATGCACCAACTTGATCCTTCTATTCCTGCTCCATCTTCAAGTTCTAGTTCTGACTAGTTTCTATGAGACTTTTTGGTATGTAATAACTTTATTACTTCGCACTTGTTTGCTTGAGTTTGAGTTGGATTTTATGGTGGATATTTGTTCTTGATGTAATATTTATGCTGGATATATGTGATGCTATCTATGTTTAATGGTGGATATTTGTTCTTGATGTAATATTTATGCTGGATATATGTGATGCTATCTTGAGTATCTCTATGACTCTTTTGCTATACTCTATTCTCTCCTTATGTTTACTCTCATGACTTCCTTTATTTAGTTCTCCTTTGTCATATTGTGACAAAAAGGGGGAGAATAGTTTGTTCTTAATGTGATTATGAGAGGAGTAGCATTGAATATGTTACTCAGGGGGAGTGAGGGAGTTAGGGGGAATATCTGTTTGATCTTGAATATATGTTTGATCTTGTTGAATGATAATGGTTGAATGTTGAAATTGGTTGAATGTTGAATATTGAATATTGATTTGCAGGTATTAACCAGTTGTT
Source organism: Magnolia sinica (assembly GCF_029962835.1). Lineage (NCBI taxonomy): Eukaryota > Viridiplantae > Streptophyta > Magnoliopsida > Magnoliales > Magnoliaceae > Magnolia > Magnolia sinica. The sequence continues at coordinate 34,506,482 of NC_080583.1, forward strand.
TTTGTTTATCTTGGTTATGTGTTTTGTCACTAATTTGACAAAGGGGAGATTGTAAGTGCTATAGTTTATATCCCTGTCTGCTGTCAAATTTGTGGTGCCAAAATTACTGTTATATATAACTTGCATAAGTGAAGCTCTCTCAAGGATCAACATTCATAAACAAGCTAAGCTAATAACAAGCAAAGCTCTCAAGTACAAGACTCAAGATCTTGAATGAAAAGAACTGCTCATAAGACAAGACTCTGGAATGAAAGAACTGCTCACAAGACTAGACTTAAGCTGAACTCAAGACTCAAGCTGAAACTCAAGCCACTTTCAAGATTGAGTTACATGAAGAGTTCAACTACATCAAGACTTCAAGACTGATACTTCAAGGTCACTTATTCCTAATGCTTCAATGTCCATACTTCATGATTGAGGTTTGTTTGACCATATGTTGACCTTAGAAGTAGGTCATTTCGGATACATAAGTCGAATGTTATTTTTCATATGATTGGTCTGTTCTTCGACTAGTCCTAGGCCTTCTTCGACTAGTCCTAGACTTGCTTCGACCGCCTAAGAAATTCCTCGACCATCGTAAGTTTGTTACAAATTCCAGATAAAATCGTAGCCTTCGACTAGTCCGGAATGCATTCGACCATCGTAGGAAGTGTCGATCGATCTTCGACCGATCGTACAACCTTCGACTCGAAGTCCAGGGATGGTTTACAGGACCTACGACTGGTCGTAGGACACCTACGACCCGTCGTAGGTGACCTACGACCCGTCGTAGGAGAGCTACGACCATCGTAGAACGGTCAGATCATATCCCGCCGGATTTTTCAAATATCTTGTTGCTTCGACTAGTCGAAGAGCACTCTAGACAAGAGACCCGATCTTCTCACCTATAAATAGTGCACGAATCTCAGAAGAAATTATCGATTTAATAAAAGTATTCAAGCCAATCTTCGTCGAACTTCTGAGAGATAATTCTGTGCTCCATCTAAGCTAAGTGTGCTTATTTAATATTCTCTTTCCTTAGCTTTATTTTAATTGATTTTGTTTCTTATATTCCAATCTGATTTGATAAAGAGAAATTATTATTCCCTTTCTTTGGAATCAAAATCAATTAAGGCAAGCCCTATTTGGTTTAATTTAAAATCTATTAGAATTAGAACCATTGTAATTGAGTACTGGACATTGAACTTGAACATTCAATCATCTACTTTGATTTGGTTCTACCGGGCTGCTACAACGAAAAAGATATTCAGGTATTTTACATATTGTAAATTCATTTCTATTATTTTGGTTTCTTTCAAGATTTGCCAGAAAAATCTTGTTATATTGGTTATCTGAGGAAAGCCAGGAAAACTCAGAAGTGGGGTTTTTTTAATTGTGTAAGCCCACAGACAAAGACACAATTGTAAGGGTTTTGGGTGAACCTGGGAAAACCTATTTTTAGTGAACGCTAATATCCCCTGTGTGAGGATATTAGGAGTGGAGTAGCTTTTTGTGTGGCTGTTGTTTAACAGTTGGTGAACACACAGGCGAACCACTATAAACCCTTGTGTTGTGGTTGATTGTTTTATTCTTCTAATTTTTTAAGTATTCTTTTGTGGGATGTATGTATGGTGGTGAATGTTGTAATTATTTAATTCAAGCTTTGTGAGAATGTTGTAATAGCTTAGAATTTATTTTCTGTCATTCCTTTATCAGCTTGATTTTCAATTTCTTTTGAAAGTTGTTCCAGCAAGGTTGCCCTGCCATTTTTATGGTGTATGGCTGTCCCTAGAACAATACATTTTCATTTACAAGTTATTTCAATTCAGTTTGTATTTCTTTTTATATTCCTCTTCGATTTGAGACTTGATACAAAGACTTTTCTAGAAATATGGTTGTCCTACCATAAACTCTGTTTTTGGTGTAAGGTTGTCCTTAGAACAACGTTTGTATCAACCTCTCAAGATCTGAATTTTGAGGTTATTTTAATTTACTGCATTGTGATTTACTTTGGCTATCATATTCTTTATTATTCCGCTGTTATAATTTTTTATTTGGCATTGTCCTATTCACCCCCCCTCTAGGACATATAGCTTGGCCTTTTCAGATATCAAAGTTTGTCATAAATGTTATCATTTTATATCCATTGGAACATTTTGCCTATTTAATGAGAGCTTGCTCTTAGTTGCTTATAGAGAAAGAAGAGAGTGCTTTTGAGTGTTTAACCTTAGATCATATACCCAAAGCCTTTTTCTCTCATGGAAGTTCATCCTCCAATCCACCCTCACCATTAACAAGCAATTCAAGGATCCTCCAGCTACTACCTTAATGGCAAATCATTAAGCTGGGATGCCTTGAATGCATAGATGATTGGAATCACTCTATCTCCCTTATAGAAAAATATTTGAAGTAGGATTCCGTCATTACTTTGACCCAACCTGTCGCCATGTATTGGTACATCTTCTAAGTTGTGGTTCAAGGAAGCAGAAGATTCTTCATCAACAAAGAAGGAGATCTTCGATAACGCGCTTAATGGGGCTCATTTACTTATTTGTAAGTCATTAGAGTCTAGAGGACCCTTGTGATCATTCCTTTGTAGGACTGGGTCTAAGGTGTTTCTCACCCCTTACAAGTCCTCTAGGAGGCCTCCGATGGGAGTGTACGTGGTGGATGCATTGTGTTGACCCTTGCTCTATAGAGAGCATAAACGTTAGGTCCTTTGTGTAGGTCCTTGAAATTTGGTGGGGCCCCACCTGAAATTTGGATGCGTCTGAAACTTGGTACGACCTCTCATCCAAGTGGAAACACATAATGGATGGGCTAGATTTATGAACCACATCTCTGTGGGCCCAAAAAATAATTATGAATGTTTTAATGGAGGGTAAACCCTCTCAACTTTTATATGTGGTGTGGCCGACACAAGTCACAGATTGATTTTATTTTTAATCCCTAGGCCCACCATGGAACGGTGCATCTGACTGATGGGGTAGTTGTTTGACACGCATCATGGTGTGGCCCACAGAGCCATACCAGATCCAAAGCTCATGTCCGTCACCGCCCCTCCCCCCAACCAAAACCCAATCCCGTGCAGGCCATTTCCCACAACCCAAATCCCTAAATCTCTCTTGCGCACCCGCCCCTCCCAAAACCCAAACCCTCTCTCTCGGGTCCATCCTTGCTCTACTAGCGCCGCCACCTCCATCGATCGTGCGTCCGCCCCTCCCAAAACCCAAACCCTCTCTCTCGTGCCACCGTCCTTACTCTACTAGCGCCGCCTACTCCACCGATCAACGCCAACATTTGCCCCATCGAGAACTTGCCAGCACGCCAGTGAGGTATCTCTCTCTCTCTCTCAATCTCTCTCAATATTAATGCCGATTTAGGAAATTAGGAGTTAGTAGTTTGTAGATTTTCGATTTGAATGTGGACCCCAAATTGGGTTTTTCTGATTTTACAAATTAGGGATATGGGGATTTTAGGATTTTGGGGATTTAAGGACTTTTGAAATTGGGGATTTTTTGATTTTACAAATTGGGGGTTTGGGGATTTTAGGAATCGAGGATGTGAGGATTTTAAGATTAAAGAAAATAAGTTTTTAATATTGGGTTTGAAGGTTAAGCATTGCCTTCTTGATGTGGGCTTCTGACATAAATGGTTCGCCCCATTGTGGATATGGCATACTTCATTTGTTCCATTGTTGATTGGAGATGCATTGGCTTAAGATTGGCAGCTAGAATTCTACCCACCTACATAATGTTGGCAACGAGTTGTGTTGACTCATTGAAAATTTCAAGTTCAATATCATACCACAAATTCCATGCAACTCTTTAGAACATCTTACACTTGCACATCAGATGTTCGATTAAATTCCTTAAAGAATGTTTAGTAGTATTTCTTAATTTATGTGGTTTGCTAATTCCATACACATGCACATCCACTTGGGCACATGTATTGGGATGTGAGATTTGAGCTTGGCATCAGGTGATATTTTGGCATAAAAATCTAATTTGAGCTTGCCATTAATTACAAAGTATGATTTTTAATATGCATGCATTCAAAGCTTGTACATGAGGCATGCATTAACTCAAAATAAACTAATTAAAAAAGTGTAGTTTTTGGTTCATGGTGCATCTAAAATATGACGTTACAATTTCCACTGATTGAGAATGATTAAATGATTATTCTTTTCTGTTTCTTTTAAAATTTTGTATTATTGTAAGTCTCAAGCCATTTATATGAAACTAATGCAATGTTTTCCATGTTCGAGAGGACTATCATGCTAGCATTCATGGAAATAAGTGGGTGGCAAGCATGCATTTTCTAACATGCACACATGTGTAAATTTTGGAGGAAGACATAACGATGCCATGCCCTTACATAGTTCCTTTAAAAATCAATTCATTATATCTAATACCAATGTGTTCTACCTGTATATATTTATTTTCTCCTCGTATTTATTATTAATGATGCTTCAACTAATACCTAAAAGGAGAAAATAAAAAGTTAGAAAACCTTTGTGGGTTTTATACGTGGCCATGGGCATTGCTTAATTTAGTTGATGTGGGCATGGCTATAAGTATTGCTAAACATGGGTATTTCATTAGCATGGTTAAAAAGTGAGCTTTAGACAGGGACTACGTTGGATATGTGTATTTGGCATGGTCACTTTTATATGTTATGTGTTTTTTTAAAATGTATTAGCTCGAAATTGATGGAGCAGACCCGGATGTGTGTCGGAGCTATCTGGATGTTGTGCGGGGGTCCCTGGAAGGTGGGAACCGCTGTTATGACCATGATGAAGCTGTCCATTTCCTATGGACAACATTGGAGTGGCCTGTCCATTTGGATAGGGCGTGTTTATGTATTTGGACAGGCCATTACTGTGCATGACGGTTCCCAGTAGGTTAAGTTGCAAATTATTATAAAGAGTTGGTTAGATATCTTTTATTTTTTTTATAAATGTTGTTAATAGGTGGTTGGATGATGAATATATTTGCGAATGTGAATGAAAATAAACAACTTATAATATATATATATATGTTATCAATGGAGGATACCTTGTTTAGGGGGACATGAAATTCTTGTAGCTTATGGTATGGTGCCCCAATATTGGTTGTATGTTACTAGTATGTAGTAGATAATACTAGGTTCAATAGTACATAATACTTAAACCCTATACGAACCCAAAACCGAACCTGATTCCCTAAACCTAAACCTATAACCTAAACTTAAACCTATGACCTAAACCTATAACCTAAACCTGTAACCTTAACCTAAACGTAAAACCTAAACTGAAACCTAAAACGTACATGTATTCTCAAATCCCTAAACCTAAACCTAAACCTATAACCTAAAACTATAACCTACAACATTAACATAAACTTATAACCTAAACCTATAACCTACAACATTAACCTTAACCTATACTTATAATCTAAACCTATTCTCAAATTCCAAAACCTATAACCTAAACCTTAAACTAAACCTATAACCTAAACTTAAACCTTAACATATAACCTATAACCTATAACCTATAACCTAAACTCAATTCCCTAAACCTTAACCTATAACTTAACCTAAACGTAAACCTAAAACCTATACTTATAACCTAAACCCAAACCTATAACCTAAACCTAAACCTAAACCTAAAACCTTAATGTATTATCAAATCCCTAAACCAAAACCTACACCTAATCCTAATCTAAACTCCCTAACCTAAACCTAAACCTAAACTTTAAAACCCAAACCTAAACTCGTTCCTGAACCCGAACCCAATTTCCTAAACCCAAACCTTAACCTATTCTCAATTCCCTAAAGCTATAACCTATAACCTAAACCAAAACCTAAACCTATAACCCTTAACCAAAACCTAAACCTAAAACCTAAATGTATTATCAAATCCTTAAACCTAAACCTACACCTAATCCTAATCTCAACTCCTTAACCTAAACTTAAACTTGAAAACCCAAACCTAAACCCGATCCCAAACCCAAACCCGATTTCCTAAACCAAAACCTTAACCTATTCTCAATTCCTTAAACCTTAACCTATAATCTAACTTAAACCTAAACCTATAACCTACACTTATAACCTAAACCTAAACCGATAACCTAAACTTGTAACCTTAACCAAGACATAAAACCTAAACCTAAACTTAAAACCTAAATGTATTCTCAAATCCCTAAACCTAAACCTACACCCAATCCAAATCTCAACTCCCTAACCTAAACCTAAACCTATAACCTAAACCTATAACCTAAAATCTAAACCTATAACCTAAAACCTAAACCTAAACCTAAACTTAAAACCTAAATGTATTCTCAAATCCCTAAACCTAAACCTACACCTAATCCTAATCTCAACTCCCTAACCTAAACCTAAACCTAAACTTGAAAACCCAAAACTAAACTTGAAAACCCAAACCTAAACCTGAACCCGAACCCGAACCTGATTTCCTAAACCAAAACCTTAACCTATTCTCAATTCCCAATACCTTAACCTATAACCTAACCTAAACCTAAACCTATAATCTACACTTACAACCTAAACCTAAACCTATAACCTAAACATAAGCCTAAAACCTAAACCTAAACCTAAAACCTAAATGTATTCTCAAATCCCTAAACCTAAACCTACACCTAATCCTAATCTCAACTCTATAACCTAAACTTAAACCTAAATTTGAAAACCCAAACCTAAACCCGATCCCGAACCCGAACATGATATCCTAAACTTAAACCTTAACATATTCTCAATTCCCTAAAGCTATAACTTATATACTATAACCTATAACCTAAACCTAAACCTTAACCTAAACCTATAACCTAAACCTAAACCTTACCCTAAACCTAAACCTATAACCTTAACCTAAACCAAAACCTATAACCTAAACCTTAACCCTAACCTACAACTATTCTCAATTCCCTAAACCTTAACCTATAACCTAACCTAACCTAAACCTAAACCTATAACCTACACTTATAACCTAAACTTATAACCTTAACCCAAACTTAAAACCAAACCTAAACCTAAACCTCTATAACCTAAACCTATTCTCAAATCCCAAAACCTATAACTACAACCTAAACCTTAACATAAACTTATAACCTATAACCTAAACTCAATTCCCTAAACTTGAACCCGAATTCCTAAACCTAAACCTATACTTAAAACCTAAACCTATTCTCAAATTCCAAAACCTATAACTATAAACTAAAATTTAACCAAAAATCTATAACCTATAACCTAAACTCAATTCACTAAACCTTAACCTACACCCTAACTTAAACCTAAACTTATAACCTAAACCTATTCTCGAATTCCAAAACCTATAACTTACACCTATAACCTATAACCTAAACCCAAACATAAACCCGAACCCGAACCCGAAACCGAATTCCTAAACCTAAACCTAAATTTATAACCTAAACTTATTCTCAAATCCCAAAACCTATAATTATAACCTAAACCTTAACCAAAAACCTATAACCTATAACCTAAACTCAATTCCCTAAACCTTAACCTACACCCTAATCTAAATGTATACTTATAACCTAAACCGATTATTAAATCCCAAAACCTATAACCTATAACCTAAACCAAAACCTATAACCAAAACCCAAACATAAACCCAAACCCGAGCCCGAACCCAAATTCCTAAACCTAAACCTATACTTATAAGCTAAACCTATTCCCAAATCCCAAAACCTATAACTATAACCTAAAGCTCAACCAAAAACCTATAACCTATAACCTAAACTCAATTCCCTAAACTTTAGCCTACACCCTAACCTAAACCTATACTTATAATCTAAACGTATTCTCAAATCCCAAAACCTATAACCTAAACCTATAACCTATAACCTAAAATTGAACATAAACCCGAACCCAAATTCCTAAACCTAAACCTATACTTATAACCTATACCTATTCTCAAATACCAAAACCTATAACTATAACCTAAACCTTAACAAATAACCTATAACCTATAACCTAAACTCAATTCCCTAAGCCGTAACCTACACCCTAACTTAAACCTATACTTATAACCTAAACCTAAACCTAAACCTATAACATTAACCTAAACCTATAACCTAAACTTATAACCTTATCCTAAACCTATCCTTAAATCCCAAAACCTGTAACCGAAACTTAAACCTAAACTTAAACCTATAACCTACACTTATAACCTAAACTTAAACATATAACCTAAACCTATAACCTATACCTAAACCTAAAACCTAAATCTAAACCTAAAATCAAAATGTATTATCAAATCCTTAGACCTAAACCTACACCTAATCCTAATCTCAACTCCTTCACCTAAACCTAAACTTGAAAACCCAAACATAAACCCGATCCCGAACCCGAACCCGATTTCTTAAACCTAAACCTTAACCTATTCTCAATTTCCTAAATCTATAACCTAAACCTAAACTTAAACCTTAACCTAAACCTAAACCTAAACTTAAACCTTAACCTAAACCTAAACCTAAGCTGATAACATAAACCTAAACCTTAACCTATAACCTAAACCTTAACCTATAACCTATAACCTATACCCTAAACCTATAACGTATAACATAAACCTATAACCTATAACCTAAACCCAAACCTAAACCTATAAACTTAAACTAAACCTATAACCTAAACCTAAACCTTAACCGATAAACTAAACCTATAACCTAAACCTAAACCTAAAATCTAAATGTATTCTCAAATCCTTAGACCTAAACCTACACCTAATCCTAATCTCAACTCCTTAACCTAAACCTAAACTTGAAAACCCAAACCTAAACCCGATCCCAAACCCAAACCCGATTTCCTAAACCTAAACCTTAACCTATTCTCAATTCCTTAAACCTTAACCTATAATCTAACTTAAATCTAAACCTATAACCTACAGTTATAACCTAAACATAAACCTATAACCTAAATCTGTAACCTTAACCTAAACCTAAAACCTAAATGCATTCTCAAATCCCTAAACCTAAACCTAAACCTACACCTAACCCTAACCTCAACTCCCTAACCTAAACCGAAACCTATAACTTAAAACCTAAACCTATAACCTAAACCTAATCCTAAAACCTAAACCTAAACCTAAAACCTAAATGTATTCTGAAATCCCTAAACCTAAAACTACACCTAATCCTAATCTCAACTCCCTAACCTAAACCTAAACCTAAACTTGGAAACCCAAACCTAAACTTGAAAACCCAAACCTAAACCCGAACCCGAACCCGAACCTAATTTCCTAAACCTAAACCTTAACCTATTCTCAATTCCCTAAACCTTAACCTATAACCTAACCTAAACCTAAACCTATAACCTACACTTATAACCTAAACATAAACCTATAACCTAAACCTAACCTAAAACCTAAACCTAAACCTAAACCTATAACCTAAATGTATTCTCAAATCCCTAAACCTAAACCTACACCTAATCCTAATCTCAACTCTATAACCTAAACTTAAACCTATACTTGAAAACCCAAACCTAAACCCGATTCCGAACCCGAACCCGATATCCTGAACGTAAACCTTAACCTATTCTTAATTCCCTAAACCCGATCCCGAACCCGAACCCGATTTCCTAAACCTAAACCTTAACCTAAACCTATAACCTAAACCTAAACCTTAACCTAAACCTAAACCTATAACCTTAACCTAAACCAAAACCTATAACCTAAACCTTAACCTTAACCTACACCTATTCTCAATTCCCTAAACCTTAACCTATAACCTAACCTAACCTAAACCTAAACCTATAAACTTAACTTAAACTTAAAACCTAACCTAAACCTTAACCTATAACCTATAACCTAAACCTAAACCTCTATAACCTAAACCTATTCTCAAATCCCAAAACCTATAACTACAACCTAAACCTTAACCTAAACCTATAACCTATAACCTGAACTTAATTCCCTAAACTTGAACCTGAATTGCTAAACCTGAACCGATACTTATAAGCTAAACCTATTCTCAAATCCCAAAACCTTAACCAAAAACCTATAACCTATAACCTAAACTCAATTCCCTTAACCTTAACCTACACCCTAACCTAAACCTATACTTATAACCTAAACCTATTCTTAAATCCCAAAACCTATAACCTATAACCTAAACCGAAACCTATAACCTAAACCCGAACCCGAACCCCAACCCGAACCCGAATTCCTAAACCAAAACCTATACTTATAACCTAAATCTATTCTCAAATCCCAAAACCTAGAACTATAACCTAAACCTCAACCAAAAACCTATAACCTATAACCTAAACTCAATTCCCTAAACCTTAGCCTACACCCTAACCTAAACCTATACTTATAACCTAAACCTATTCTCAAATCCCAAAACCTATAACCTATAACCTAAACCCGAACATAAACCCAAACCCGAACCTGAACCCAAATTCCGAAACCTAAACCTATACTTATAACCTAAACCTATTCTCAAATCTCAAAACCTATAACTATAACCTAAACCTTAACTAAAAACCTATAACCTATAACGTAAACTCAATTCCCTGAACCTTAACCTACACCCTAACCTAAACCTATTCTCAAATACCAAAACCTATAACCTATAACCTATAACCTAAACCTGAACATAAACCCGATCCCGAACCCGAACCCGAATTCCTAAACCTAAACCTATACTTATAAGCTAAACCTATTCCCAAATCCCAAAACCTATAACTATAACCTAAAGCTCAACCAAAAACCTATAACCTATAACCTAAACTCAATTCCCTAAACTTTAGCCTACACCCTAACCTAAACCTATACTTATAACCTAAACCTATTCTCAAATCCCAAAACCTATAACCTATAACCTAAACCCGAACATAAACCCGAACCCGAACCTGAACCCAAATTCCGAAACCTAAACCTATACTTATAACCTAAACTTATTCTCAAATCCCAAAACCTATAACTATAACTTAAACCTTAACCAAAAACCTATAACCTATAACGTAAACTCAATTCCCTGAACCTTAACCTACACCCTAACCTAAACCTATTCTCAAATCCCAAAACCTATAACCTATAACGTAAACTCAATTCCCTAAACCTTAACCTACACCCTAACCTAAACCTATTCTCAAATCCCAAAACCTATAACCTTTAACCTAAACCGAAACCTATAACCTAAACCTGAACATAAACCCGACCCCGAACCCGAACCCGAATTCCTAAACCTAAACCTATACTTATAAGCTAAACCTATTCTCAAATCCCAAAACCTAAAACTATAACCTAAACCTTAACCCAAAACCTATAACCTATAACCTAAATGTAACGCCCTGAGTTTTCAGGACCCGAGTATATAACCCGTTTCCCAAAAACTCGAGCGTTAACTTATAAAGAGCCAAAGTCCACATATTTTTTTCCAACAGAGTAATCAGATGAGCGTAGTATAGACAAATTAGACATAAAAGAAATTTTCATTTAGATTTGGAATATACAAGAAGTTGCCCATAATGACTTATACAAACCAATGCCCCCATTCTTACAATTACAAAATGAAATAATATTACATGTGGAATAGAATAAATTACAACAATCTTGGGATGTGAAATCCTATAGCAATCTTGTGAACCGCATCGGCTCGCCCTATACCTACATCAACTATTACGGTTTGATAGCGTCAATGGCTATCACAGTGAGGAACACCCTCTAAGATTACGCACTAACCATTCATAATCCAATATAGATTACAAGTCATGAGATTAGATACACTAAATAGGGCATTTCATAGTCATACTCATATTAAGAAAATCGATCCAATCAAAGAAATTTCATCATAAGAAAAATATAATGGCAGTCGTAATACAAGGAAACATGTCCAAATAACTAAAAAATCAAACTTACGATTTCCTATTGCGCCCGAAATCACATTGTTCGTGAACTCTGCAAGATGGCTAGAAAATCGAGAAGCGAAATTCGGCTCCACCTGGAAATCATGGTACAAGTGGAATTCACAAGGCGAATAGAAAAACACCCATTAAACCCCCACTTCATCAGATAATTAGGTCGTACGTGAACTCCGCAAGATGGCTAGAAAATCGAGAAGCGAACTTTAACTCCACCCAAAAATCATGGTACGACTGACACCGCAGATTAAGAGATAAACAACATACAAACCCTAGACCACCCGAAAATCATGTTGTACGTGAACTCCGCAAGATGGCTCGGAAACAACGGATGTGTAAATGTAACTAGTAAGCCACAAAGGGCACCAATGACATATCCAAGCCACAAAGGGCAAATGTGGACCGCAAGATCATAAGTCCAAGGTAAGTTCCATTCAGCTCATCATTCAAGCACAAGTGGTAGCATGTAAATATATTAATACATATACAATAAAGGATAGCATGTTATCATCGAACCATTCATGCATATTGTAATTTAAAAGAAACGTTTATCATCCAACACATGAATTAACTATACCACAAGTTGGCATATTCTATAGTAAAGTAAGAAACTCAATCAAGAGAATCATGCCTTCATCTATATATAGATTGATGAAATCAAGTGGGAAGCTTAAAGGGTGAGTCCTCACCTTTAGAGGTCATAGTTCCTTCCTCGATCCAAGTTCTCGTGACTATCCTGCGTCCCAATATCATGCAAGAATTTCATGGAGTCAATGAGTCATTCCCGTTATAGTAACTTGTATTAGAAGACATTCAAGTCTTTGGAATGAATGGGGTTTGTAAAGACCCGTGAACAAAGTCATTTGGGCCTATTTTTAGGGTGTTCGGGCCCACTAATCTTTAGCCCGTCCAAGTGGCCTGGACTAGGCCTAAGATTACCCCTCAGTAAGGCCCGAAACAGCCCGACTTGGCCCAGTTGTGTTGCTAGCAGCCCAAGCTGGCTGGGCTGGCCTATTTTGGCCCTATAGATAAGCCCCAAGTGTGGCCCACTACACTTGCAGGGTAAGGCCCACTGAGATATAAGGTGAGGCCCACTGAGTTTCAAACTCAAGTGCGGCCCACCGTTTGAACGTGGTGCGACCCCTGCCTTGTGGTCGGGCATGGCTCAAACCCACGGCCCAGGTGGAGGATGTTTGCAGTCTAACGTCCTGGCCCAACAAGGGCGTTTTCATTTCAGTTTTTTTTCACAGCCCATCTGAGGGTTTGTTTCAGCCCAGATTGAATGCCCAGCTAAGGCCTGATTTCAGTTTGATTCCAAGCCCGGCTGAGGCTTATCTTCTTACTCAAATTAGGGCATAGCTGAGGGGTGTTTCAGCTCAGCTTCCTGGCCCACTTACAAGTCTGGTTTCCGTTCATTGCACGACCTGATGAAGGCCAGATTTCCAGCCCTGTGTATAGTTTCCTACAAGGCCTAATAACAGGCTGTTTCCTATTCGAATCAAGGCCTGATCGAGACCTGATTTCGACCCTCTACATGGCTTGACAGATGCCAGATCTTGGCCATGTTTTCTGCCTAGATAGTGGGCCAGCTGAAGGAGGTTTTCAGCTAGACTAAAAGCCCATTGAAAGGCCTGCTTTCTGCATTTCCACAACCCAACTGAGAGGTGCTGCAAATCAGAGTTCAGCAGTTACCCGATGGAGATGAGTTTCTAACTTCAGCTCCTGAATTTGAACTCACTGCTACACTCTCTCTTTCTTTCCCCTCTTTTTCCCTTCTCTTTCCTTCTTCCTCATCCTTCCCTCCTTTCTTCTTTCTTCTCTTTTTCCTTTTCTTAGGAATGATCAGCGAGCAATGGTGTGGCAATGGCAGATGCGGCAATGGCGGGTGCGGCAACACTTCTCTCACTTTTCTTTTCTTTCTATTTGGGTGGGCTGCCCTAGCCGAACGAGAGCTTAAATAGGGCACTTTTAATCCACTTACTAATGTTCTCAGCCCCACAAATCCCAGATTAACTATGCCTAATGAAAGTTTAAACTCAAGCTTCTTATAACGATCGTTCCTCGAGCTTAGATCTATCCAACCATCTTGCATGGCTATAAGACGTCTACACAGATGGGTTTTTGGCATAAAGGTCCACCTGATGGATGTTCCAGATCAGGGAATGGGGCCCACTAAAAGGTGTCAGATTATTTCAGCCGACGGAGGAGATAATGGGTTCATCCGTGGTGATTTCTCGTTGGACGGCTAATTGCCTGATTTAAAACTTTTGGAAGGACTGGATTGGACCCTGAGGACTTGTGGGACCCACAAAATGGACGGTTATTAACGTTCTTAGGTGCTTAGCTTCAACAGCGGCGGTAGGTTGAAGCGCAAGCAGAAAGTGAAGGAAGCCCTACTTTGAAGGGCTGGGATTTGCTAAGGTGGAGGGCTGGGATCACGTGAAGAGGTTTCACGTGGATCGCCAACGTGGAAAACTGACAGAAAATAGAGATTTCCCATTCTGAGAATGGGTGTGTTTGTTAGCCCGATTGGCGACTGAATTTGTGTGCGCGTGTGTGAAATCCAACGAGTGGGTCGACCATGGCGTTCTTCTTCTTCGGGTCCTCTACAACATGGACGGTTCGGATCTCCTAAGTGTCTGCTGATGGTGGGCCTCAATGGTCACAAATGGACGGGTATCCGTCCGTTCAAAGCAGCTGCACGCGGGAGAGGAAAGAAGGAATTTCCTTCTTTGGAAAATTTCAGTCAGAGCTGCTCTGACCGATTTCCTTGGTTCAATGCATAACGGGTGCATGTACCTGCTGTGCATACGCAGCAATTATGGGGGTCCACAGTGATGTCTGTGATCTGATCCACACCATTCATCTGCTTTGCCATCCCAAAATGGGGCCCGGCCCAAGAAATGAGGTGGATCCATGGCTTAGGAGGGCCATGCATATTGTAATTTGGATTTTCATACTAGGTTATCCTTGATCTTGTGGTCTAACCCGTGCTCAAAACCGTTCATCTAGCTGGTGTGCCATCCAGGGCCACTATCTACTTTAGCTTTTACAATAAAAATACATTTACATATTTAATCGGTATAATACATCAATAATTATAGATAAGTATTTATTTAAAATCATGGATATTTATAATGTATATTTTTGTGATTATATATGCATATCTAGTATAGCAAAACCACTATTACGTGATATATATTCTATGCATAGTATGATACGATAATAGTTAAAGTTTATAAAATGTAATGTTAATCAATATGCATTAATTATATAATAATGTGTTGGTATACAATTTATTTTATATATAGTTTAAATAATATAAAATAAATAATATACATAATTCGAATAATTTATGTAACATATGTATTATTATAAATAATTAAAAAAATATTTTGTACTATAATATATATGTGCAGTCATACCATATTTAAAATGTATTTGGTCTTGTTGGTAACACCCGAGTACTGAAAAGTACAGGGTGTTACCATCTACCCCCCTTAAAGAGAATTTCGTCCCCAAAATTCAATACTTCTATCTTAAATGGGACGAAGACTATCTTTTTTTTTTTGTGTCTCTAAGCATTCAGTGCTTTCCCCATGAAGCATGTCTAACTAAAGGACTGGGGTTGTTACAATCTACCCCCCTTAAAGAAGAATCTCGCCCACGCGATTCGATCATGCTCATCCCAATTTCTTTCGGTACCAACTATGATCAAGGGTTTGCTAAAATGACATAGAGAAAAGTTTCATTATTATTCTAATTTATGTGTGGGTTTGAACTTCACAATAACAAATTTCAGTTCATCTAGAGCAAGAATAGTAGTTTGTCTTTTCAATGTTCGGGTTAACACAAACAGACGGTTATGGTTGGTTTAAGCCTGATACAATAATCTTCTGCCTGATCAGGGTAGTGAGTTCCTTAGTATCCATTCCTAATCCTAGTGAACCTTGACCTTCTACTTGATCAAGGCATTGAGGTCGTTAGAATTTTCTAGAATTTAGAATTTGAATCAAACCACGTACACTTCGCTTAAGTATGATTTCGTCAGTCCGTGAACCCGATTATTTAGGATTTTTTTTTTTTTTTTTGAAATCTCATATAGTTTTCTATTTTAACGAAGGACAGGTCTATGATGGCCTAGCACGCTTTCATGCGCACTCTGTTCACCTAGTGCAGTACTTAAATTTCATGACCAAAATTCCTACGTGGAAATTTGAGTTTAAAATTGCTAAGTTTTATTCAGACTCTCAAATCTAGTCCTCATAAGCTCAACTTAGGGTCGAAAATTTACCTAAGATTTCATAATTTCACCTCTAATAAATTTTACGTGGTGAAATTGTGGAAAATATTATTCCTACGTAAGGAGATGTATTAGGGAATTCAAACTACCACGCCTAACGCGGTCCTCAAGCTTAGAGCGCACTTGTGTCCAATCAAACGTACAATCTGGTGATCAAGGAAATTCCTACAAAGCATAAGTTCATCTCATTTGTTGAATACTGTGATAGTTTTATTCCTAACTAATGATATTTTGAGAAATTTCAAATTATGTATTTCCTGAAACTTGTTCATTGAGCGCCAAGTTCAAGGAATGTTCATGTTTGTTCTTATGTACATCATAGTGGGTATTTGTTCTCCCCTGGCATTTTAGGTTTGGTTTTTAAGTTCAAACAACTATTTTGGTAGTTTACAATGGAATTAAAGTCTTGCTTCTAAGTTCAAATGTCTAAACTTATAATGTTCAAGGGATTTAAGTTTGGTCCATAATTTCTATATCCTCATTTCCTCCCAATTCTAAGGGATTTCTATGTAATTTGAAGTCCAAGGTCTAACCAAAGCTTTCAAGGGAGCCTATAGTTGAAATCTCTATGTTCTCAAATTGTCCTTAGTTTAGATGAAATGTCACATAAGTTCGGATTGTCATCCAAATAACTTCTAAGGGAACCTAAGTTTTGGTCTATACATTCTCATTCATTCTCGTAAGTCTAAGGGAGAATCACCTAGGTTCAAATTTTTAGTTTCAAATGTCCTAATTGAGACATTTAAGGCTTGTATAAGATCATTTTCCAAGGCCAAGTTTGTCTAAACTATGCTCTGATACCAACTGTAACGCCCTGAGTTTTCAGGACCCGAGTATATAACCCGTTTCCCAAAAACTCGAGCGTTAACTTATAAAGAGCCAAAGTCCACATAATTTTTTTCCATCAGAGTAAGCAAATGAGTGTAGTAAAGACAAATTAGACATAAAAGAAATTTTCATTTAGATTTAGAATATATAAGAAGTTGCCCATAATGACTTATACAAACCAATGCCCCCATTCTTACAATTACAGACTGAAATAATATTACATGTGGAATAGAATAAATTACAACAATCTTGGTATGTGAAATCCTATAGTAATCTTGTGAACCGCATCGGCTCGCCCTATACCTACATCAACTATTACGGTTTGATAGCGTTAATGGCTATCGCAGTGAGGAACACCCTCTAAGATTACGCACTAACCATTCATAATCCAATATAGATTACAAGTCATGAGATTAGATACACTAAATAGGGCATTTCATAGTCATACTCATATTAAGAAAATCGATCCAATCAATGAAATTTCATCATAAGAAAAATATAATGGCAGTCGTAATACAAGGAAACATGTCCAAATAACTAAAAAATCAAACTTACGATTTTCTATTGCGCCCGAAATCACATTGTACGTGAACTCTGCAAGATGGTTAGAAAATCGAGAAGTGAACTTCGGCTCCACCTGGAAATCATGGTACAAGTGGAATTCGCAAGGCGAATAGAAAAGTACCCTTTAAACCCCCACTTCATCTGGTAATTAGGTCATACGTGAACTCCGCAAGATGGCTAGAAAATCGAGAAGCGAACTTCAACTCCACCCAAAAATCATGGTACAACTGACATTGCTGATGAAGAGACAAACAACATACAAACCCTAGACCACCCAAAAATCATGTCGTATGTGAACTCCGCAAGATGGCTAGAAAATCGAGAAGCGAACTTCAACTCCACCTGGAAATCATGGTACGACTGAACTCCGCAAGATGGCTAGGAAACAACGGATGTGTAAATGTAACCAGTAAGCCACAAAGGGCACCAATGACACATCCAAGCCACAAAGGGCAAATGTGGACCGCCAGATCATAAGTCCAAGGTAAGTTCCATTCAGTTCATCATTCAAGCACAAGTGGTAGCATATAAATATATTAATACATATACAATAAAGGATAGCATGTTATCATCGAACCATTCATGCATATTGTAATTTAAAAGAAACGTTTATCATCCAACACATGAATTAACTATACCACAAGTTGGCATATTCTATAGTAAAGTAAGAAACTCAGTCAAGGGAATCATGCCATCATCTATATCTAGATTGATGAAATCAAGTGGGAAGCTTAAAGGGTGAGTCCTCACCTTTAGAGGTCGTAGTTCCTTCCTCGATCCAAGTTCTCGTGACTATCCTGCGTCCCAATATCACGCAAGAATTTCATGGAGTCAATGAGTCATTCCCGTTCTAGTAACTTATATTAGAAGACATTCAAGTCTTTGGAATGAATGGGGTTTGTAAAGACCCGTGAACAAGGGCATTTGGGCCTATTTTTAGGGTGTCCAGGCCCACAAATCTTTAGCCTGACCAAGTGGCCTAGACTAGGCCTGAGATTACCCCTCACTAAGGCCCGAACCAGACCGACTTGGCCCAGCTGTGTTGCTAGCAGCCCAAGTTGGCTGGGCTGGCCTATTTTGGCCCTATAGATAAGCCCCAAATGTGGCCCATTGCACTTGCAGGGCAAGGCCCACTGAGATAT
Organism: Magnolia sinica; assembly: GCF_029962835.1. Lineage (NCBI taxonomy): Eukaryota > Viridiplantae > Streptophyta > Magnoliopsida > Magnoliales > Magnoliaceae > Magnolia > Magnolia sinica. The sequence continues at coordinate 34,525,181 of NC_080583.1, forward strand.
AAGGTGAGGCCCGCTGAGTTTCAAACTCAAGTGCGGCCCACCGTTTGAACGTGGTACGACCCCTGCCTTGTGGCCGGGCATGGGTCAAACCCACGGCCTAGGTGGAGGATGTTTACAGTCTAACGTCCTGGCCCAGCAAGGGCATTTTCATTTCAGTTTTATTCACAACCCATCTGAGGGTTTGTTTCAGCCCAGATTGAATGCCCAGCTAAGGCCTGATTTCAGTTTGATTCCAGGCCCGGCTGAGGTTTGTCTTCTTACTCAAATTAGGGCCTAGCTGAGGGGTGTTTCAGCTCAGCTTCCTGACCCACTTACAGGTCTAGTTTCCGCTCATTGTACGACCTGATGAAGGCCAGATTTTTGGCCTTGAGTATAGTTTGCTGCAAGGCCTGATAACAGACGGTTTCCTATTCGAATCAAGGCTTGGTGGAGACCTGATTCCGATCCTCTACATGGCCTGACAGATGCCAGATCTTGGCCCTGTTTTCTGCCGAGATAGTGGGCCAGCTGAAGGATGTTTTCAGCTAGACTAAAAGCTCATTAAAAGGCCTGCTTTCTACATTTCCACAACCCAACTGAGAGGTGCTGCAAATCAGAGTTCAGCCGTTACCTGATGGAGATGAGTTTCTAACTTCAGCTCCTGAATTTGAACTCGCTGCTACACTCTCTCTTTCTTTTCCCTCTTTTTCCCTTCTCTTTCCTTCTTCCTCGTCCTTCCCTCCTTTCTTCTTTCTTCTCTTTTTCCTTTACTCAGGAATGATCAGCGAGAAATGGTGCGGCAATGGCAAATGCGGCAATGGCGGGTACGACAACACTTCTCTCACTTTCCTTTTCTTTCTATTTGGGTGGGCTTCCCTAGCCGAACGAGAGCTTAAATAGGGCTCTTTTAATCCACTTCCTAATGTTCTCAGCCTCACAAATCCCAGTTTAACTACGCCTAATGAAAGTTTAAACTCAAGCTTCTTATAACGACCGTTCCCCGAGCTTAGATCTGTCCAACCATCTTGCACGGCTATAAGACGTCTACACAGATGGGTTTTTGGCATAAAGGTCCACCTGATGGACGTTCCAGATCAGGGAATGGGGCTCACTAAAAGGTGTCAGATTATTTCAGCCGACGGAGGAAATAATGGGTTCATCCATGGTGGTTTCTCGTTGGATGGCTAATTGCCTGATCTGAAACTTTTGGAAGACCGGATTGGACCCTAAGGACTTGTGGGACCCATAAAATGGATGGTTATTAATGTTCTTAGGTGCTTAGCTTCAACAGCGGCGGAAGGTTGAAGCGCAAGCAGAAAGTGAAGGAAGCCCTACTTTGAAGGGCTGGGATTTGCTGAGGTGGAGGGCTGGGATCACATGAAGAGGTTTCACGCGGATCACCAGCGTGGAAAATCGACAGAAAACAGAGATTTCCTATTTTGGAAACGGGTGTGTTTGTTAGCCCGATTGGCGGCTGAATTTGTGTGCGCGTGTGTAAAATCCAACGAGTGGGTCGACCATAGCGTTGTTCTTCTTCGGGTCCTCTACAACATGGACGGTTCAGATCTCCTAAATGTCCACTGATGGTGGGCCTCAATGGTCACAAATGGACGGGTATCCGTTCGTTCAAAGCAGCTGCGCGCGGGAGAGGAAAGAAGCAATTTCCTTCTTTGGAAAATTTTGGTCAGAGCTGCTCTGACTGATTTCCTTGGTTCAGTGCACAGCGGGTGCACGTACCTGCTATGTATACGCAGCAATTGTGGGGGTCCACAGTGATGTCTGTGATCTGATCCACACCGTTCATTTGCTTTGCCATCCCAAAATGGGGCCCGGCCCAAGAAATGAGGTGGATCCATGGCTTAGGCGGGCCATGCATATTGTAATTTGGATTTTCATACTAGGTTATCCTTGATCTTGTCATCCAACCCGTGCTCAAAACTGTTCATCTAGCTGGTGTGCCATCCAGGGCCACTATCTACTTTAGCTTTTACAATAAAAATACATTTACATATTTAATTGGTATAATACATTAATAATTATAGATAAGTATTTATTTAAAATCATGGATATTTACAATGTATATTTTTGTGATTATTTATGCATATCTAGTATAGTAAAACCACTATTAAGTGATATATATTCTATGCATAGTATGATACGATAATATATAGTTAAAGTTTATAAAATGTAATGTTAATCAATATGCATTAATTATATAATAATGTGTTGGTATACAATTTATTTTATATATAGTTTAAATAATATACGTAATTCGAATAATTTATGTAACATATGTATTATTATAAATAATTAGAAAGTTATTTTGTATTATAATATATATGTGTAATCATACCATATTTAAAATGTATTTGGTTTTCCTGGTAACACCCGAGTACTGAAAAGTACGGGGTGTTATACTAAACCTATAACTATTCCCTAAACCTTAACCTACACCCTAACCTAAACCTATACTTATAACCTAAACCTATAACCTAAACCTAAACCTAAGCCTATAACATTAACCTAAACCTATAACCTAAACTTATAACCTTATCCTAAACTTATTCTCAAATCCTAAAACCTATAACCTAAACCTAAACCTAAACCTAAACCTATAACATACACTTATAACCTAAACCTATAACCTATAATCCAAACCTATAACCTAACCTAAACCTAAACCGATAACCTACACTTATAACCTAAACCTAAACATATAACCTAAACCTATAACCTAATCCTAAACCTAAAACCTAAACGTAAACCTAAAATCTAAATGTATTATCAAATCCTTAAACCTAAACCTACACCTAATCCTATTCTCAACTCCTTAACCTAAACCTAAACTTGAAAACCCAAACCTAAACCCAATCCCGAACCCGAACCCGATTTCTTAAACCTAAACCTAAACCTATTCTCAATTCCCTAAATCCATAACCTAAAACTAAACCAAAAGCTAAACCTTAACCTAAACCTAAACCTAAACCTAAACCTTAACCTATAACCTATAACCTATAACCTAATCTTATAACCTATAACCTAAACCCATACCTAAACCTAAAACCTTAACCTAAACCTATAACGTAAACCTAAACCTATAACCTAAACCTAAACCTATAACATACACTTATAACCTAAACCTATAACCTATAATCCAAACCTATAACCTAACCTAAACCTAAACCGATAACCTACACTTATAACCTAAACCTAAACATATAACCTAAACCTATAACCTAATCCTAAACCTAAAACCTAAACGTAAACCTAAAATCTAAATGTATTATCAAATCCTTAAACCTAAACCTACACCTAATCCTATTCTCAACTCCTTAACCTAAACCTAAACTCGAAAACCCAAACCTAAACCCAATCCCGAACCCGAACCCGATTTCTTAAACCTAAACCTAAACCTATTCTCAATTCCCTAAATCCATAACCTAAACCTAAACCTTAACCTAAACCTAAACCTTAACCTATAACCTAAACCTTAACCTATAACCTATAACCTATAACCTAATCCTATAACCTATAACCTAAACCCAAACCTAAACCTAAAACCTTAACCTAAACCTATAACGTAAACCTAAACCTATAACCTAAACCTAAACCTAAAATCTAAATGTATTCTCAAATCCTTAAACCTAAACCCACACCTAATCTTAATCTCAACTCCTTAACCTAAACCTAAACTTGAAAACCCAAACCTAAACCTGATCCCGAACCTGAACCCGATTTCTTAAACCTAAACCTTAACCTATTCTCAATTCCCTAAATCTATAACCTAAATCTAAACCTAAACCTTAACTTAAACCTATAACCTAAACCTATAACCTATAACCTAAAACCTAAACCTAAACCTATAACCTAAACGTATTCTCAAATCCCTAAACCTAAACCTATACCTAATCCTAATCGCAAATCCCTAAACCTAAACTTACACCTAATCCTAATCTTAACTCCCTAACCTAAACCTAAACCCGATCCCGAACTCGAATCTGAATCCCTAAACCCTTAGCCTAAACCTAAACCTAAATCTAAACCTATAACCTAAACTTAATTCACTTAACTTAAACCTACACCTTAACCCAAACATATAACCTGAACATGAACCTGAACCCGAATTCCTAAACCTAAACCTAAACCTATAACCTATAACCTTAAACTAAACCTATAACCTATAACCTAACCTAAACCTAAACCTAAAACCTAAACCTATTCTCAAATCCCTAAACCTATAACCTAAACCTGCTCTCAAATCCCTAAACCTATAACCTAAACCTAAACTTTTAACCTATAACCTAAACCTATAACCTATAACCTAAACCCAAACCTAAACCTATAACCTTAACCTACACCTAAACCTTAACCTTAACCTATAACCTAAACCTATAATCTAAAACCTAAAACCCAAACCCAAACCTAAACTCGATCCCGAACTCGAACCCGATTTCCTAAACCTAAACCTTAAACTATTCTCAATTCCCTAAAGTAATAACATAAAACCTAAACCTAAATCTAAACCTATAACCTAAACCTATAACCTTGACCTAAACCTAAAACCTAAATGTATTCTCAAATCCCTAAACCTAAACCTACACCTAATCCTAATCACAACTCCTTAACCTAAACCTAAACTTGAAAACCCGAACCCGAACCTGATTTCCTAAACCTAAACCTAAACCTTAACCTATTCTCAATTCCCTAAACCTTAACCAATAACCTAACCTAAACCTAAACTTATAACCTAAATGTAAAACCTAATCCTAAACCTAAAACCTAAATGTATTATCAAATCCCTAAACCTAAACCTATACCAATAACCTAAACCTATAACCTACAACATTAACATAAACTTATAACCTAAACCTATAACCTACAACATTAACCTAAACCTATTCTCAAATCCCAAAACCTATAACCTAAACCTAAACATTAACCTATAACCTAAACCTTAACCTATAATGTATAACCTATAACCTAAACCTATAACCTATAACCTATAACCTAAACTCAATTCCCTAAACCTTAACCTATAACCTAACCTAAACCTAAACCTATAACCTACACTTATAACCTAAACTATAAGCTAAACCTAAACCTACAACCTAAACCTAAACCTAAAACCTAAATGTATTCTCAAATCCCTAAACCTAAACTTACTCCTAATCCTAATCTCAACTCCTTAACCTAAACTTAAACCTAAACTTGAAAACCCAAACCTAAACCCGATCCCGAACCCTAACCTGATTTCCTAAACCTAAACCTTAACCTATTCTCAATTCCTGAAAGCTATAACCTATAACCTAAACCTAAACCTTAACCTAAACCTAAATCTATAACCTTAACCTAAACCAAAACCTATAACCTAAACCTTTAACCTATAACCTATAACCTAAACTTATAACCTATAACCTAAACCTAAAACCTAAACTTAAACCTAACCTTAACCTATTGTTGTTTCTATATTTTTTTTAACTCTCTTTTAATTCATTGCTTAGTTTCAATAAGATTGTACATAATCTGTTGCAACAGAAAAGAAAAGGGCTTCGTTTTTAAGTTCTTTTAAGCTTCCTTATCATCCATGCATAGCACTGTAAACCTTTACTAAATTGTAACTCTAATCGAAACTTTATGTGCAATCTGATCAACTGCATTAACATCTAATACTATCCTATTCCTTTGCAGGATAACATTATTGTATTTATGGGCCCTTGTGCTGGGATTCTTGTTCTCATCATCATTGGACTCTCATGCATGGGAATCAAGGATGTATCCCTTTAACACATGCCCCTTTTTACAAAGCTTTAATTTTTGTTGTTGTTTCTATTAACTTGAATTGAAACACTTTTTTGCATTATTTGCTTGCATTAGTTTTATTTTAATGATCAGTTTTACTTTAAAAAAGTGTGCCCAGTTTTTTGGAAAAAAAAAAAAGCGAATGAAGTTTCTGCAATTCTTCATGATTCTGAATTATAATATTTTGTTGGTTGAATATTTTTTTATTAGATGAAAGACACAAAAAGAAAACTGTTGCTAATTTTTTTCTTTTTATTTTTTTTATTTTTAATGTAAGAAATTTTCTGACAGCTTTAGGCCGTCCATATTTTCCTAAATATTCAAATCTGAGATGGTCAATAACTGTCTTTTTAAGGTTCATCAGAGATGGCTCATAACAACCCTTTCTAAGGATGGTCCAAGACCGTCCTTTTAAGGTTCATCAGAGACTGCTTATAATAGTCCTTTTTAAGAATAGTCCATGATGGTCCTTCGTAATAGATAGTCCATAGTCGTCGTTTTAACGTCTATATTTATTGACGGTCCATGACTGTCCTTCTTTCCAGATGGTCCATAACTGTCCTTTAAATGTCCTTCAGCAATGACGGTTCATGACCGTCCTTTAAGTAATACGACACCGCAAAATAGGACGGCCCATGCGACAGTTCAAAACTATCCTTTTTGGTGATTTGAGACAGTTTTCAGCCGTCCTTTTTTCACTGTTTTGGCGTAGTGAAGGCTAGAATGCACTACTTTCTGAGATCTTTGGATCATGATGTTTGGGATATTATTGAGAGAGGATATGTGCCACCAACTGATCAAATAGTACTTGAAAATGCCACAACTATCAATAAACCAAAATCCAAAGATATGTGGACAACATTCGATAAAGAAAAACAAACTTCTGAAGCTAAAGCTACAAATGTTATCTACTGTTCTGTGTCCTAAGAAGTTTTTAATCAAATCAGTATGTGTTGAACAGCCAAAGAAGTATGAGACTTGTTGGAAACAACCCATGAGGGAACAAGCACAGTGAAAAGATCCAAATTACAGCTCCTACCATCACAATTTGAAAGTCTCTGAATGGAAGAGCATGAAACATTCATGGAGTTTTTCACAAAATTGAACATCATTTATAACTCCATGGGTGGATTAGGAGAAAAAGTTTGGGTCCCAAAAATCTATAGGAAAATACTAAGATCATTACCGGAATGATTTAATTCAAAAGTAACAACCATTGAAGAATGTAGAAACATGGATGAAATGAAAGTAAAAGAACTTGTAGGTTCCCTATAAACATTTAAACTACATTTCAAACAAACTCTTAAACGTAAAAATATTATCCTCAAAACTTCAAATAACACTGCAAATGAAGAAAATGAAAGTGAAAGGGAGAATGAAGATGAGGAAGTGGCTTTATTGGCTCAACGGTTCAGAAAGTTCTTTCATAGAAATCGTGGCCGACCATTTAAAGGAAGACAGCTGGACAACAAACATTTTACAGGTAAATCTGGTAGAAAGACTAGGGAACCACAATGTTATATATATAGAAAGTTTGGATACCTATCCACTGAATGCCCGAATAAGAAAACCAAAGGAAAGGCAATGGCTGCACATGAGATGACACTGAAGGGTCAAATTCAGAATGTAGTGGCTTAGAGAGTGATGGAGACCGAAAATCCCTGAAAATTCTTATGGTCTTTACTGCCTCCAACATTCCTATTGAAACTGAGAATATCAAAGAACCTCATGCCATTGAATCATTTCCATCTGATAATGAGGAAACGGAGAAAGAAGAAGAAGAAAAGGATAAATTGCAGGATGCCTATAATCAACTCTATATCCTTAGCATCAATATCCTTAAAAGACTTGGAATAACTGAAAACATAAATAAATTGCTACAAAAAGATCTGGATAAAACATTGGAAATCAATACACACATAATTAATGATCTACAGCAATACCACTCAGAAAATAATAGGCTCGAAAGAATCAATACCTTTCTTAAATCTGAGTCAGAAAAACTAAACAAATAGATTGAGCTATTAAAAGATAAAAACATGCACCTTCAAAATGAAAATCACACACTCCTGTTTGATTTAGAGAAATTCAGAAAGTCTCTGAACTAAACTATAAGTTTTCCCAGAGTGGTGAAAAATTAGAAAAACTCTTAGGGATGGGAAGACCCGGAAAAGACAAGAGTGGCTTAGGATATAATAAGTTTAAAATAAAATCTGGAAATGCAGCACCAATGGCTGAAAAATATGCTGCTTCAGGAAGTAAAATAAAAACTACTCCTATTTATCATTCATGTGGGGATTCTAGTCATTATAAGTTTGAATAAATATCTTTAAGGAGGACTCAACTCAATTTTGGTAAAAAATATACTGGTAAATTCAGACCAACCAGAAAAACAATATAAGATGTCAGGTGTCCACCTAGGAATATGGATAGAGGTAATACACATCCATCACCACCCAGAATGACTGACAAGATGGAGTTATTGAGTCAAGTGGTTGAATTAAGCAAGAAAACTAATGAATTTGTGAGATAAGGAAACACGATTCAATTACCCAACTTGATTAAAGAAACAAAAACTACCACAATAAGAAATCCTGTCACAAAATGGGTAGTGAAAGACAAGAAAAATTACCTTGTTACTCACTCAAACCATATAACAGATAATGATACTAAGTGGTACCTGGATAGCGGATGCTCAAGACATGTCACAGGTGATAAATCCCATCTCTCAAACTATTTAGATCTTAATGATGGGATAGTCACTTATGGAGATGGAAGCACTGCTAAGGTAATTAGACAGGGAATTATCAAAGGAATAAATATGCTAAAAAATGAGAATGTTTTTTGCATAAAAGGATTGACGCATAATCTTCTGAGCATTTCTCAAATATGTGACACTGAGCATGTGGTTACATTCAATAAGTAGGAATGCGAGATTGTAGACTTAACAGGAAAACCAGTGATGAAGGGTTGTCGCACAAATAACCATTGCTATGTCATTAAAGGCAAAGGAAGGGCTGATCCATATGCTTAGAAACATTTGAGCATGGAAAAATATGTCCAGGTCATGTATCCAGATCTGGATAGTTGTTGAAAAGATGCAATTTTGATGAATTTTTACGATATATCTGAGGTCCCTCACCTCAATTTTTTTGTATAAACATCCTGATGTTTATAATTTTGGATTGTACAATGCCTGTACATATTTTAATGTGTATACTATCTGATATGAAGATATACTAAGTTATACATATATGAAAGATTGTCGAAATGCTGAAAAATGAAAGATATACATCTTCGATAAGTCTGTCGATGAATCGTATAGATGCTCGATGAAATCGAACAAATATCGATATCATTGACGCCCCTGTTGGAATCAGAAGAGTCGCATGTTCGAGAATGTTATCGAGGACACCTTCGATAACATTGAATGGGGCATATCGATATCATCAAAACCATGTTCGATGATATTGAAGTTTACCGCCTGATAAAAGGCGGACGAGTGGGAAAATTTTCATTTCACCTCTCAAAGGTCGTTTTCTCTTGTCACGCCCCAAACTCGAAAACCGATCTCACGAGAAACCCGATCGCCGAGTTCGGTGCCGACAGCCTCCGTAGTACCCCATTCTCGGCTCCCGGCGCTTACACGCCAGATTCCGATCCTGAGATCCTACAAGGAGGATTTTTTTTTGTGTACATTTATCTCGTAATAAGCATAACCACAAGTATACCCAAATCATAAAGGCAACATCATCATCATATATCCACTAATATAAATAGTTGAATACAGTGCTGAAAGGGAAATACATATGACAAAAATCAAAGCTCCAGAGGTCCGCTGCATGCTCCAAGCTCAACGCTGCTGCAACTTAACGCCACCTGCACGCATCTATCGTGCATAAGCTTATAGAAACCTTAGTGGGTGGTGAAAGTGTGTGCACAAGTTAAATGCCAAGTATTCAACCCAAAGCCATAATCATACAATGTCGAAATAGGTGCAAGATCATGAATCATACGTTATCAGAGTAAGTGAAAATATTGACAAGTCCATGAGTCAAACAATATCAGAATACGCAATACAGATCAACTATACAAATGAGGAACAATATCAGAAAACGCGATACAGATCAACTATACAAATGATGAGTCATAAAGAGTCAAATATCAGATACCGTATCTAAACCATATAAATAAAGAAACACAGGTAACCCAAAATGCCATATGCCGCGAATGTAATACAATTATGCGGTGCAAATGGAATGACCATACTGAAGTGTGAAGTCGGGATGATAGTACGTAGTATCGCAAGCTATGGGGTCCATCACAAGGGACTTTTATCTAAACCAGTCCCATACCTAAATTTGGATAGTCAGACTCAATGTGGTAAACTCCCGATCTCAGGTTAGTCGCGCGCCCCAACAGAAATCCTGGCCATTGCGGAGGTACACGTAACAAATAGTTGCACACCACTAGCACGAGTGGATAGTGAATGAAATGAATGCATGAGTATACAACTCCTACTCAATAAGTCCACATATCAGTACGGTTCCTCTCTGGGAAATCACCGGGGTCTATTACATTCCAAACCAGGTTGCCGCCCCATCGCGTGCAATAAGGTGAGTGGAAGAGACCTCACTATCCGCCTGCCAATATCGGGCTCGGCTCGTCGATAGCGGACCCATTCCTCGAGCTGGTCAGACTCAGCCTAGCATTGCCCCCTCCTCTCGGGCAGGTAAGGCCATACCCCCTTCCAATCGACCACGATACAATGGAAGACGCTGCCTAACGGTATACGGCCCTCATGCGCTCATGCATCCACTCGATCTAGACGTTGGAGTAACCTCTGGAACCAAGAGGGTTTAGAGACTTTCACCCAAGGATATTTATAACACCCCATATAAAACAGATTTTTGGTGTCCCATTTAGCCACCCACAAAATACTTGTGGAGGCTACGACCATGATGTCGCTGGGGCGTACAATAATCACCACACATAATGCAAGATGCATGAGTCATAAAATTCAGTCATGCATCAATCTTGCGCATACCGTGCGCTCATGTGAATAACCTCCGCCTATTAGGGAGTCTCATAACAACCTGTGTAAGACCCGTATCCTAACCCGTACTGTTCCGTAGGCTTCCGTGGTCATCCCAGTCAAATTTCAGTAACTCGCGAATAATTATCAGTTTTTGCACGCGACCCTGAGATGTGTCCCCTATATCTGAGTCGGCTTGACCTGAGACTTGTACCAGTGCGACCGCACCGTCGCCGTGGTTTCGATGCCGCGTCTTGCACGCCGATGCGGTACCTTGGCCAGGAGATGTGGGCCCGCGTTCAATTCAAGGATGAACGCCGCGTGTTGCAATCCCTAGAAAATATCACATCAATCACATCAATTAAGTACACATCACTCCCATCACTCACACCCATCCCCAAGTACAACCACCCCCTTTAACATCAACTCTCTCCCTTACACAAGTACACCCATCACCTCACTCACCCATCCCATCCTCTCTCTCTTTCTCACTTATTTTCTTTATTTTTCAAGCAACCATGAGACTCCCACGTCCATGACTCCCATGAGAGAGCTAGTGTGGCCCACCTCCCTATCTCCCATCTCCACCATCTAAGGATCATCTCCACCGTTGAAGTTATCTCTTTGGGGCTCTATCATGCATTGGTGGAAGAAGGAAAAAGAGATCTCGAGGTGGGTGATTTTCTTTGTGTAGATCTTGACCTTTGGATCATAGTGGGTGCTCTATTAGGCCTAGATTCTTTTTTTTAATGAAGGAACAAGTGAGGCCTACCGATTGATGGTATGGATCTCACTTTGGACCCTAGGTGTGGCCGATGGCCCACCTTGATCCACATGATCGTTCCATGATGGGCCATTCTCCATGGACCCCATCATGATGTTTATTTTCTTTGCATAGCTAGAGGTCATCTAGACCGTCCATTTTGGGTGGAGGAAGAATCTTCACCGTTGACCTTTGATTTGGTGGGCCCACATGTATTGGGACCCGCTTGATGTATGATTGAATGCATAGATCGAAGGGCCCATAGTGCCGAGGCCCCTTCATCGCACGTGTGTCTCTCTTTCTCTCTCTCCCTTTCTTTTCTTTTTTGTTTTGTGGTAGATGGTCGTGTGGCCCACTCAGATGGACCCTACCTTGGTGTGCATTTTATCCACACCATCCGTGCCTATGGTGGTCCACCTAGACAACACATGTGAAGGTAGGGCCCACCTTAATTGTAACGCCCTAAAATTCGGGGGTCGAGCATAACTCAGCTCCCGAGTTCCAAAACATCACTTATGCAACATAATTAATGATGGATGTATGTTGACTGTATTAGTGCATAAAACATTGAATAGATTAAGCCAAAATGCAGATATGATTCAGGGATAAGTGAATAAAGCAAGCGGAAGACTTATAGAAAAATATGTGTACAAGTGTAAATCCCTGAAATACATATACAAGCCAGATCGTATGAAAGTGTTATTTAACAAAATTATAAGTATCAAGTTACATCATTTCAGATCCCAAAAATAATCCCAGAGATCCCGCGCATCAGACCGAGGCTCGCTAGAACCCGTCTGAAAACTGCATACAGGAGAAGGCAGCCTCGTCATCATCCAGCTCCCGCTCTGCCTCAGAAGTCGCATCCACATCTGCAACATCAGAGCCTAAGACAGAGTCTTGGGGGTGTTTAACACCGCCCCAGAAACGTGGGAGTGAGTGATCAATTCAGTGGAACAATAAGGCACTGGTTAACATGTTATCAGTTCAATCAAACAGTAATGATAAAGCAGAACAATTAAATAAATCCTAAGTACTCTTGTTAATGCAAGGATGAATGCAATATGATGCGTGCCCTCACGCGTACACCCTCAGCGTCTTCATCTTACGTTACGCATGACATCGCCTCAAAGTGCGCCACATCTACAAAGCACATGCAAATGCGGTGCATGGATATGATTACCAAGTTGTTATTAGTCCATTTCACACAGCCGGATTAGGAAGCTAAGATACCTTCCTCATGTCACCATCCAAACAGTGATCCATACTAGGGTCGTCAATCCTAGACATCTCATACGATCATATATTTGAGGTCGTAGCAAAGGGCTCGTCACCAATCAATGCACGCCTTTCATGCCCTTCCTACCACAGTTCGGCTCGTCACCTCATTGCGGTATCCAAGTATGCTCGAGGTCACTACAAAGGGCTCGTCACCAATCAATGTAGGCCGACAGCACGAATATAGTGTCCCATACCACCATAATCAGCTCAAGAGTTTAGTTGCTCACTGGTCACTACGGGGAGGCTCGTCACCCCAGCGTAGGCCGACAGCTCGACCACGGTGTCCCATACCACCATGTTCAGCTCATGAGTCTTAGCGGATCAAGTACCATAGTTAATTAGGATTTCACTGGTAAGTTCGGTACCCTAGATTCAAACAATAGCGTCCAATACATGGTGAACATAGATCGGACAATCGGGTTACTTGACGAACTCGACTTGCACGAGCGCACGTTGAATTGAACGACATAGAGTGCGCAAACACTCCGCGTGGCCAAACCACTGCCGACAACTCTAATACGGCTCAGGTTCGTCTAATACGTCCTACGTGGCGAAAGCAATCTCAACCACGAATATAGGGTCAATTACCGATTTCCTGGACTAAGGCATAGTCCCAAACATCTTACACTACTACAGATATTAATATGGAACGTAAAACAGTAATGGAACAACAACTCAAATCATGGTACATACGCATCTGAAGAATATCAACTTAACATAAATGTAAGCATAGGTAATGCTTGAATTTAAATAACTTGGAATGTAACTGCATAAAGGAAATCATGCGCATCAATAGGAGTATTGAGAATCACTTCTCAACGCCCACAATAGGTGTAATAAGTTACACTTTAGATCATTCATGCATTTCTACAAACACTTAGCATACATGGAACAACATACATGACGGATGTTGGAATACATGCACTTAGACAATTCCTTTTACCAAGGAGTCGTCATACATGCATCTAGCATACATACATGACAAATAATCATGGCAAACACAAGTGCGTATTTTATACGTATACGGTACTTTCTAAATACGCATAGAATACACAAATCTCAATATAGCACATGCATATCAGGAAAGCAATGTAAACACAACATTTGGCATGTGAAATCTCATCCATAACAAGAATAAATCACTAACTGGCGTTGAAAGCCTTGAAAACCATAACCTATACACTTAAAGTCCGCACCTTAAGCAAAGAAAGAACCACCGAACTGATTTAGACGAGTTGTCTTCGTCAACGGTGCTAGAATACCCTAAAACAAGGATAGAAATGAGATACAACAACTCCAAAACTAATCTAAGCTCTAACACAGGTTAGGGTTAGGTTAACTTACCCCAAAGGAACTCAGAATCGTCAGAAGAACGATTCAAAGTGAAGGTTCAAAGATGAAGAAGAACAAGGAAGAATCCAAGATGATTCACCAACTTATCTCTCTCACTTCCTCTCTCTTTTCCACTCTCTTTCCAAGCTAGGGTTAGAGAAAATTCGTATGGAAAAGAGAGCTAGGGTTTAAGGACTATAAATAGGCCTATTCTTGATGAAAATAACCCCAGGGTCAAGGTATACTTAGGTTATAACCAAAGTAAGCCTTTCTCGATCCAACGAAGCACTTCTGGTGGGCCTATAACCACGAAAGGTTGGACTTAAGCTCCTTGACCATGGATCTAGGTCAGGCTAAGTTTTCATACTGACCGGCTCTTCAGATCAGCCGTGGCGGACCACACTCAATTCAACGGTCACGGAAACTCGATCAAGTCCACAAGCACTAGGATATGCCTGGGCCAACTATCCTGATCAGAGGGTGAAATTGGGTCAGAATCCAACGGTCAGATAGCTTAAAATCGTCGCGCAAGCGACACGACTCAGATTCATAAAAAGCTTAATAAATTCCAACCGTTCCCACACTCTTCACTCCGAGCTCAAGCAAATCAACCCAGAACGTCACATGGACTTGATTTTCGAGGTGATGGTCAAGCCCAACTCGGTGACCGCAACAGCCTAAGATCATCACTATCGGACTTTCGACGAGCAGTCCAGGTCCGATCCAGATCTTCCAAAAATTCCCCAGAACAACTGGATTTAGCGATGGATCCCAGATTTCAGAGTAACGTAGTGCTCACTAATCTACACATTTAGAGCCATGCAGATACAATTTAAAGTGATTGATGCGGATTTCACAAGCAACCGAGTAAAGTGCTAATTACCCCAAAACAACTACTTAAGGAAAGATTAGCACAGAAAATTCCAAGGTCGTTACAATCTACCCCCCTTAAAGAAAATTTCATCCTCGAAATTCATACCTTCATATAAGTCTCAAGGATCAGAGGGTAGGTCTTCCTGACCTCGGCTTCAGATTCCCAAGTAGCCTCTTCCACACCATGATGCGTCCAAAGCACCTTCACAAGAGGGATAACCTTGCTACGCAATACCTGCTCCTTCCTGTCGAGAATACGTGTCGGTCGCAGTACATAAGTGGCATCCTCACTCAACTGCACTTGCTCCCAACTGATAATATGCGAAGGATCAGGAACGTACTTCTTCAGCATAGAAACATGAAATACGTTATGCACGCCCGCAAGAGGTGTGGGCAAAGCAAGGCGGTATGCTACCGCTCCCACTCGATCCAGAACTTGAAATGGACCAATAAATCCCGGCGTCAGCTTCCCCTTCTTACCGAACCGCAGAACTCCCTTCATAGGAGAGACCTTCAGAAAAACATGGTCTCCCACTACAAACTCAAGCGGTCGACGCCTCGTATCAGCATAACTCTTCTACCTGCTCACAAGTCGACGTCGAATGATGTCAACCTTCTCTAAGTCACCTGCACCAACTCGGGCCAAGCAAACTACGCTCACCAATTTACGCCCAACAATGTGGTGCTCGCACGGCGACCATACAACGCCTCATAGGGAGCCATACCGATACTTGCCTGGAAACTATTATTATACGCGAACTCTGCATACTGAAGACAATCATCCCAACTATCTTTGAAATCCAAAACACAAGCTCGCAACATATCTTCTAGGACTTGATTCACGCGCTCCGTCTGCCCATCTGTTTGCGGTTGAAACGCGGTGCTGAACTTCAGTTTCACACCCATCGCTTCCTGGATACGAATCCAGAAGATAGATGTAAAACGCGTGTCTCTATCAGACACAATCTCCAGGAGAACTCCATGCAGACGCACTATCTCCTTGATATACAACCTAGCCAACTCGTCTGCAGAGTAAGTGACTCGGATCGGTAAGAAATGCACCGACTTCGTTAATCGATCGACGATCACCCAAATAGAGTCAAATTCCTTTCTCGTCCTCGGCAACCCAGAAATAAAATCCATAGAGATGAAATCCCACTTCCATTCACTATGGGCATGGGCTGCAACAACCTAGGAGGTCGGCGATGCTCTGCCTTGACCTGCTGGCACGTGAGACAACGAGAAACAAATTCAGCAATCTGGACCTTCATATTGTCCCACCAATAAAACCTCTTCATATCCTGATACATCTTCGTGCTACCTGGATGCATCGCAAGTTTAGAACTATGGGCTAACTCGAGAACCTCACGTCTCAAGTCAGGGATGTCAGGAACACATAACCGGCCACGAAAACGTAGGCCCCCATCAGAACTAACACTCCAGTCGGAGTTCTCATCTGTACCAACCCGCTGCCTCATCTTCACCAAAAGCTCATCATCTGCCTGAGCTGCAACGATCCTCTCGTCGATAACGGGCTGTACACGAATGTGTGCGATAACCTCATACGGCTCAACCACCGTAAGCTTCTGCTCAAAATCGCGCACGAACTCCAACATATCCCACTCTGCTATCATCAACGGAGCTGCAAACTCAATAGCCTTCTTGCGACTCAACGCATCTACCACAAGGTTCACCTTACCACGATGGTAAGAAACATCGAACTTGAAGTCCTTCAATGTTTCCATCCATTTACGCTGCCTTATATTCAAATCACGCTGCGTGAAGATATACTTAAGGCTCTTGTGGTCGCAAAAGAGCTCGAACTCCTCACCATAGAGGTAATGTCTCCAAAGCTTTAATGCGAAGATGACAGCTGCTAATTCCAGGTCGTGCGTAATGTAATTCTCTTCGTGTTTCCTCAACTGACGCGAAGCATAAGCAATCACCATGTCCTTCTGCATAAAGACACAACCCAGACCAACGCGAGAGGCGTCAGTATATATAATATACTTAACCCCTTGCTCTGGCTATACTAGCACAGGGGCGGAAGTCAACTTGTCCTTCAGCTCCTGAAAAGCTAACTCCGCCTGCTCACTCCAAGCAAACTTCAAATCCTTCCGTGTCAGCTACGACGACGGTCTGGCAATCTTCGAGAAGTCCTGAATAAAGCGTCGATAATAGCCTATAAGGCCCAGAAAACTCCTCACCTCAGTAACTGAACCAGGCTGCTTCCAGTCCTGCACTGCAGCTACCTTGGCAAGGTTGACGGCTATTCTTTCCTTGGACACCACATGTCCCAGGAACTTGACTTCCTCTTTCTAGAAATTACACTTCTTGAACTGTGCGAAAAGTTGATGCTCCCTAAGAGTATCCAAAACCGCTCTTAAGTGCTCCTCGTGCTCTGCCCGGCTCACCGAATAAATCAAAATGTCATCAATAAAGACAATGACGAATCGAAACAGGAATGGCCGAAACACCCTGTTCATCAGATCTATGAACACGGCCAGTGCGTTCGTCAGACCGAACGACATCACAAGGAACTCATAATGACCGAAGCTGGTCCTAAAAGCGGTCTTCTGCACGTCCCCATCCTTGACGCGCAACTGATGATACCCTGACTGTAGATCAACCTTCGAGAAGTACCGTGCCCCCTTCAACTGATCAAACAGATCATCAATCCTGGGCAAAGGGTACTTATTCTTCATAGTTACCAGATTCAACCTGTGATAATCAATACACAATCGCAAGGAACCATCCTTCTTCTTCACAAACGAAACAGGTGCTCCCCAAGGAGACACACTGGGCCGAATAAAACCCAATTCCAGCAAACCATCTATCTGCTTCCTCAACTCCTCCATTTCACTCGGAGGCATACGATAGGTGGGTAAAGAAATGGGCGCCGCACCAGGCATAAGATCGATAGCAAAATCAATCTCACGCTGAGGAGGTAATCCAGGAATCGACTCAAACACATCTTCAAACTCCTGAACTACCGGCGTACTAACCAACGCCGATTTGGCCAAACTCTCCAACAGAGAAGAATAAAAATCAATACGAAGAGGGTAACTGACCTGAACTGGGAAAGTAACAGTCTCGCCCTCAGGTCCATGGATCGTCACTGATCTAGCTTCACAATCAATCTTAGCTCGCATCCTCGTGAGCCAATCCATACCCATAATAACATCGTAGTGATAAAGCGGTGCGACTAAGAAAGGCAACAACATGCATTCCATTAAACAAAATCATCTCAATACAAGTAGTGCAGCAATACATGAATCACGACTAGGAAAGCATGAAAACAACAACATCTACAACTTCAAACAACCACAACAACTACCACAACTACAACACTACAACACTCCAACTACAAGCCAACAACGGCTACACACAGAAAGAAAAATACAACAAAGCAAAGACGGCCACGACGATGCTACTCATCGGAATCAGGAGATGGAGGCGGAGCACCCTTATCCTGTAAGCAACACAGGATAGACTTTGAAGTCCGAGACATCTTCCTAAGCTTATGCTTAACAAAGCCTCGAAGATCAACCTTCTCCTGGCGTAAAGCAGCTTGCCCTTCTTCAAGTCGTGTAAGACGGACATCTCTGGCAGTCTGTTCTGCGCCCAGCTCTGGCACCACAGGAGGAGAGCTATCACTCAAATCCTGTGCCTCAATCTCTTCCTCATCTTGCTCTGTTCTTTCCTCAGACTCCGCACCACCTTCAGCATAACTCTCTTCATCACCGCTCTCAGACTCAGCCTCACCCTCTGAGGCAAGCCGACCAGAACCAATCTTCATCAGCTTAAGAGTCCTCAAATTGATATAACGAACAGGAACCGGCTTCTCAGCTCCAAGCCAATAGCCAAACTCATGTGCAATCCTGCAAATGAGGCGGCCAAAGGGAAGCGACTCGGTCCTTCTACTCGAACGAGCGATGAGAATAATCTGGCGCAGGACGTACATCGGCACACACAACTTCGCTTCCTACCCCACCTGATATAGAAAATCCACCATCAGGCGCGTACACTCGCTGCGGTTGCTCCACCTTGGATATACATTGAACGTAAAGATGTGGTGAAGCAAACGGAAGTCGTCCGTCATGAAAGAAGCCAGAAGACTCCTATTCGGCTGCCATTCAACCAGACGACCACACAAGGATCGGGTGCGATGATCCCTCTCGCGCACACTGTCCACATTCTTCTCGCTGGCATGCACTTCCCCAAGTGGCACTCTCAGGAGGCGGGATATCAAAGCAACATCGACGATACCCACACGACCACTACCACAAGGAATCTTAAACTGCAGAGGCTCCAGCGAAGGCTCCAGAATGTTGGCATAAAAGGCCCGAACAGTGCTAGCATTCGCGCGATACTCGCCTTCAAACAAGGGACCCCAACCAGCCCCTTCTAGGCGCTCCAACAACAAAAACTTACCAAAGAGCCGCGGGTCAACATGAGCCTCAAAAAGGACTCTACGGCCTTCATAGACTCCATGCGACAGTTCCGCCAACAAAGTCCTACTAACGGGAGCTCAAGGATCGAGGTCTCACTTCGTCTGGAATTCACGTGTGGCGGACGTGCTAGCGGCGGCTCCTCTCGGCCTCCGTGCACGGGTTGGGCGGCTCGGCCCGGCTTCATCCACGGGCGCTCTCTTCTTCTCCATCAAGGAGAGAAGGGAAGAAATGGAAAAGATGGCCGTCACAATCTCAAAGAGGGCTATGAGAAATGAGAGAAAGAGAGAAATAGGAAGATGGTGAAGCTTCTACACAACTATTAGCCAAATAGGGAAAGCAAGGGCTCAAATGAGAAGGAAAGAAGGAGAAATCAGCAATGGGAAGAAAGATTTGAAGATGGGGTGATGGGTTTGCACGAAAAATGGAGGAAGATGAAGATTTGGGAGAGATTTGAGAGGGTTTGGAGAGGTTTTTGAAGAAAGGGAGAGCTTGGGAGTGGGTTTTGTGAAGGAAGTAGATAAAAGAAAGGGTTTTAAGGAAACCGTGGAGAGGTGGGCCACATTAGGCCAAAACGTCGCCCGCGCCGGCCCACCGCCCCGACCGCGATCTCGCCGGGCGATGGCATCACGGTCTCCATCGGCGATGCCTCACCATTTTGGCGAGGCCCTCCTGGTTTCCCTTGGTCCAAAACATGTGGTTCCCCCCTGGGCCGAAAATACCCCGATTGGCCCCTTGCATAGTTTAACGCCTATCGCAAATTTGATTCAAATAACGATTTCTTGCAGGTTTAAGGGTTTAAAAGGGAAGATAGACCTCTAAACTCATTAATAGAGGGTCTAGGAAAGGTTTCGGGTCGTGAGTGTAGACTCGATCTCGGCAAAGGTTTTCAAGAAACTTTCGCCGATAGAACTTACGCACAAACACAAAAGCGATGATAGACCCGCACCAAATACACTAAAGTGCGACAACGTGCGGTGTGTGACCATAACCGGTCCGGTTTAATCCAGATCATCCTTTGATACCAACTTGTAACCCCCTGAAATTCGGAGCATAACTCAGCTCCCAGTTCCAAAACATCACTTATGCAACATAATTAATGATGGATGTATGTTGGTATTAGTGCATAAACATGGAATAGATTAAGCCAAAAGACAGATATGATTCAGATAAGTGAATAAAGGAAGCGGAAGACTTATAGAAAAATATGTGTACAAGTGTAAATCCTAAAATACATATACAAGCCGGATCGTAAAAGTGTTATTTAACAAAATTATAAGTATCAAGTTACATCATTTCGATCCCAAAATAATCCCGAGATCCCCATCACCGAGGCTCCAGAACCCGTCCAAACGAAAGAGAAGGCGGCCTCGTCATCATCCGGCTCCCGCTCTGCCTCAGAAGTCGCATCACCATCTGCAACTAGCCTAAGACAGAGTCGGTGGGTGTTTAACACCGCCCCAAAACGTGGGAGTGAGTGATCAACTCGGTGGAACAATAAGGCACTGGTTAACATGTTATCGTTCAATCAAGTAATGATAAAGCAGAAAATTAAAGAAATCCTAATTACTCTTGTTATTGCAGGTATGTATGCAATATGATGCGTGCCCTCACGCGTACACCCTCAGGGTCTTCATCTTACGTTACGCATGACATCGCCTCAAAGTGCGTCACATCTACAAAGCACATGCAAATGCAGTGCATGGATATGATTACCAAGTTGTTATTAGTCCATTTCACCAAGGATTGGGAAGCTAAGATACCTTCCTCATTTCACCATCCAAACCTCAGTCCTAGACATCTCATAGATCATATGGTTTTAGGTCGTAGGTCACCAATCAATGCAGGCCTTTCATGCCCTTCCTACCACGTCACCTCATTGCGGTATCCAAGTATGCTCGAGGTCACTCAAAGGGCTCCCCAATCAATGTAGGCCGACACGAATATAGTGTCCCATACCACCATAATCGGCTCACGAGTTTAGTTGCTCCGGTCACTACGGGGAGGCTCGTCCCCGCAGGTCACCCCACGGTGTCCCATACCACCATGTTCGGCTCATGAGTCTTAACGGATCAAGTACCATAGTTAATTAGGATTTCACTGGTAAGTTCGGTATTCAACAATAGCGTCCAATACATGGTGAACATAGATCGGACAATCGGGTTACTTGGCGAACTCACCAGCGCACGTTGAATTGAACGACATAGGGCAAACACTCGCGTGGCCAAACCACCCCAAACTCAAATCGGGTTTGTCTAATACGTCCTACGTGGGGAAAGCAATCTCAACCATGAATATAGGGTCAATAACCGATTTCTGGACTAAGGCATAGTCCCAAACATCTTACACTACTACGGATATTCATATGTTAGAATAAAAATGGAACAACAACTCAAATCATGGTACATACGCATCAAAGAATATCAACTTAACATAAATGTAAGCATAGGTAATGCTTGAATTTAAATAAATTGGAATGAAACTGCATAAAGTAAAAAATGCGCATCAATAGGAGAATTGAGAAACACTTCTCAACGCCCACAATAGGTGTAATAAGTTACACTTTAGATCATTCATGCATTTCTACAAACACTTAGCATACATGGAACAACATACATGACGGATGTTGGAATACATGCACTTAGACAATTCCTTTTACCAAGGAGTCGTCATACATGCATCTAGCATACATACATGACAAATAATCATGGCAAACACAAGTGCGCATTTTATAGGTATACGGTACTTTATAAATACGCATAGAATACACAAATCTCAATATAGCACATGCATATCAGGAAAGCAATGTAAACACAACATTTGGCATGTGAAATCTCATCCATAACAAGAATAAATCACTAACTGGCGTTGAAAGCCTTGAAAACCATAACCTATACACTTAAAGTCCGCACCTTAAGCAAAGAAAGAACCACCGAACTGATTTGACGAGTTGTCTTCGTCAACGGTGCTAGAATACCCTAAAACAAGGATAGAAATGAGATACAACAACTCCAAAACTAATCTAAGCTCTAACATAGGTTAGGGTTAGGTTAACTTACCCCAAAGGAACTCAGAATCGTCAGAAGAACGATTCAAAGTGAAGGTTCAAAGATGAAGAAGAACAAGGAAGAATCCAAGATGATTCACCAACTTATCTCTCTCACTTCCTCTCTCTTTTCCACTCTCTTTCCAAGCTAGGGTTAGAGAAAATTCGTATGGAAAAGAGAGCTAGGGTTTAAGGACTATAAATAGGCCTATTCTTGATGAAAATAACCCCAGGGTCAAGGTATACTTAGGTTATAACCAAAGTAAGCCTTTCTCGATCCAACGAAGCACTTCTGGTGGGCCTATAACCACGAAAGGTTGGACTTAAGCTCCTTGACCATGGATCTAGGTCTGAGTTTTCATACCGCCGCTCTTGATCGGAGTGGCGGACCACACTGCAATCAACGGTCACGAAACTCGATCGGTCCACAAGCACTAGGATATGCCGGGGCCAACTTCCTGATTCGAGGGTGAAATTGGGTCGAAATCCAATGGTCAGATAGCTTAAAATAGCGACACGACTCAGATTTCATAAAAAGCTTAATAAATTCCAACCGTTCCACACTCTTCACTCCGAGCTCAAGCAAATCGACCCGACGTCACATGGACTTGATTTTCGAGGTGATGGTCAAGCCCAACTTCGTGATGATCTAAGATCATCGCTATCGGACTTTCGACGCGCGGTCCAGGTCCGATCCAGATCTTTTAAAAATTTTCCATAACAACTGGATTTAGCGATGGATCCCAGATTTCTGAGTAACGTAGCGCTCACTAATCTACATGTTTAGAGCCATGCAGATACAATTTAAAGTGATTGATGCGGATTTCACAAGCAATCGAGTAAAGCTCTAATTACCCCAAAACAACTACTTAAGGAAAGATTAGCATAGAAAATTCTAAGGTCGTTACAATCTACCCCCCTTAAAGAAAATTTTGTCCTCGAAATTCATACCTTCATATAAGTCTCAAGGATCAGAGGGTAGGTCTTCCTGACCTCAGCTTCAGATTCCCAAGTAGCCTCTTCCACACCATGATGCGTCCAAAGCACCTTCACAAGATGGATAACCTTGCTACGCAATACCTGCTCCTTCCTGTCGAGAATACGCGTCGGTCGCAGTACATAAGTGACATCCTCACTCAACTGCACTTGCTCCCAACTGATAATATGCGAAGGATCAGGAACGTACTTCTTCAGCATAGAAACATGAAATACGTTATGCACGCCCGCAAGAGGTGTGGGCAAAGCAAGGCGGTATGCTACCGCTCCCACTCGATCCAGAACTTGAAATGGACCAATAAATCTTGGCGTCAGCTTCCCCTTCTTACCGAACCGCAGAACTCCCTTCATAGGAGAGACCTTCAGAAAAACGTGGTCTCCCACTACAAAGGGTGGAGTGGATCCACCAGAAGCAAGCCCCACATATGAAAAACCTCAATAAAAATAAAAATTTAAAAAAAAAAAGATGAGAGCAAGCTGCTGCAGCAGGCGCTGCTGCTGTCAGCAGCGTGCGTAGGCGCTGCTGCGCGGGCGGGCAGATGGTCAGACTAGCCAGGGAGCACGGTCCCATATGTGGACCCCACCGAGATGTGTTTTGCATATCCACGCCATCCATTTTGTAGGTGCTTAGGGCAGTGGGCCGCCCTCCAAATTTCAGCCATATACGTGGCTTAGGTGGCCCACACGGCAAGATATAGTGGGATTGAATGTCTACCATTGGAACCCATTTGAGATTTTCACCTAAGTTTTGGATTAATATGAAATTTATTTTTCCTTTCATTAAGGTCGTCCAGCGTCCAGAGACGCTGGACGCTGCCACTACATGGCTTCACACACACACACGTATATGTATATATGTATATATAATACATATAATATATTATATAATCAATGTGGTTGGCCACTGTTACATGGGACCCACTTGTTTCATCCATGTCATCCGTGTAAATGCTATAGTTTCTATCCCTCTTTGTTGTCAAATTTGTAGTGCCAAAATCACTATTATACTCTGTTATATATAACTTGCATAAGTGAAGCTCTCTCAAGGATCAACATTCATAAACAAGCTAAGCTCACAACAAGCAAAGCTCTCAAGTACAAGACTCAAGATCTTGAATGAAAGAACTGCTCACAAGACAAGACTCTGGAATGAAAGAACTGCTCATAAGACAAGACTCAAGCTGAACTCAAGACTCAAGCTGAAACTCAAGCCACTTTCAAGATTGAGTTACATGAAGAGTTCAACTACATCAAGACTTCAAGACTGATACTTCAAGGTCACTTGTTCCTAATGCTTCAATGTCCATACTTCATGATTGAGGTTTGTTTGACCATAGGTTGACCTTAGAAGTAGGTCATTTCGGATACATAAGTCGAATGTTATTTTTCATGTGATTGGTCTGTTCTTCGACTAGTCCTAGACTTGCTTCACCGCCTAAGAAATTCCTCGACAATGTAAGTTTGTTACAAATTGGATAAAATGCTAGCCTTCGACTAGTCCCGGAATCTGTTCGACCAGTCGAAGGGTCGACCAGTCATGCATTCTTCGACTCGAAGTCTAGCGAAGATATTCAGGACCTACGACGCCGTAGGTGACCTACGACGCGTAGGAAAGCTTCACCATGTAGAACGGCCGAGCATATCCCGCCGGATTTTTCAAATATCGTTGTTGCTTCAACTAGTCGAAGAGCACTCTAGACCATTGAAGACCCGATCTTCTCACCTATAAATAGTGCACAAATCTCAAGAAATCATCGATTTAATAAAAGTATTCAAGCCAATCTTCGTCGAACTTCCGAGAGATAATTCGTGCTCCATCTAAGCTAAGTGTGCTTATTTAATATTCTCTTTCCTTAGCTTTATTTTAATTGATTTTGTTTCTTATATTCCAATCGATTTGATAAAGAGGAATTATTATTCCCTTTCTTTGGAATCAAAATCAATTAAGGCAAGCCCTATTTGGTTTAATTTAAAATCTATTAGAACTAGAACCATTGTAATCGAGTCCTGGACATTGAACTTGGACATTCAATCATCTACTTTGATTTGGTTCTACCGGGCTGCTACAACGAGGAGATTTTCAGGTATTTTACATATTGTAAATTCCTTTCTATTATTTTGGTTTCTTTCAAGATTTGCCGAAAAAATCTTGTTATTTTGGTTATCTGAGGAAAGCCAGGAAAACTCAGAAGTGGGGTTTTTTTAAATTGTGTAAGCCCACATACAAAGACACAATTGTAAGGGTTTTGGGTGAACCTCTGGGAAAACCTATTTTTAGTGAACGCTAATATCCCCCGTGTGAGGATATTAGGAGTGGAGTAGCATTTTGTGTGGCTGTTGTTTAACAGTTGGTGAACACACAGGCTAACCACTATAAACCCTTGTGTTGTGGTTGATTGTTTTACTCTTCTAATTTTTATTCTTTAGTGGGATGTATGTATGGTGGTGAATGTTGTAATTATTTCAAGCTTTGTGAGAATGTTGTAATAGCTTAGAATTTACTTTCTGCTATTCCTTTATAAGCTTGATTTTCAATTTCATTTGAAAGTTGTTCCAGCAAGGTTGCCCTGCCATTTTTATGGTGTATGGCTGTCCCTAGAACAATACATCTTTAATTACAAGTTATTTCAATTCAGTTTATATTTATTTTTGTATTCCTCTTCGATTTGAGACTTGATACAAAGACCTTTCTAGAAATAAGGTTGTCCTACCATAAACTCGTTTTGGTGTAAGGTTGTCCTTAGAATAACGTTTGTATCAACCTCTCAAGATCTGAATTTTGAGGTTGTTTTTCTTTCTTGCATTTATTTAATTTGGTTATCATTTTCTTTATTATTCAGTTATAAGTTTTTATTTGGCATTGTCCTATTCACCCCCTTTAGGACATATAGCTTGGCCTTTTCAAGTGGTATCGAGCCTAATAGCTCCTTTTAATTCTTGGATTTAATTCGAGCTAACGATTTAAGCTATTTAAGATGTCAAATTTTGATAGCCTTTCATCACTAGGCCTCCACCTTTGATGGCTCCAACTATGCTTATTGGAAAGCCGTAATGAGGATCTTCCTCAAATCAATGGATGAAAATGTGTGGCAAGCCACAGTGACTGAATGGAATCCTCCTATCATGGAAGTTACTGGGGTTGATGGTTCAAAATCTATGTAAACCACACCATATTACCAATGGACCACCCTTCAGAAAAGTAAGAGTAGTGCAAATGCTAAAGCACTAAATGCAATTACTTGCGCACTATCACCGAATGAGTTTAAAAGAATCATTTCTTGTGATACTGCAAAGCAAGCTTGGGATATATTAGAAATGACACACGAGGGTACTACAATTGTCAAAAAATCTAAAGTCCAACTCCTCATAACCAGATTTGAAGAAATTCATATGGAGGAAAATGAAATGTTTATGGACTTCTACACTAGATTGAATGACATTGTAAACTCAATATGGGGTCTTGGTGATAAAATCCCAGAAAGTAAAGTGTGTGCAAAAATACTACGCTCACTTCCTGAACGGTTCAATTCTAAAGTAACCGCAATCCAGGAACTTCGTGATACGGATAATATGAGGGTTGAAGAACTAGTTGGTTCTCTATAAACCTACGAGTTAAACTTTAAAGCTCCTAAAGGTAAATCTATCGCGCTAAAATCTTCTAAATGTAATTCAGAAGAAAATTCTGATTCAGAAGTTGAAATGGCTCTTTTAGCTAAAAAATTTTATAAGATTTTCAAAAGCAAGAAAAGGGTCGATTTTCAAAAATCAAACGACAAAAAGAAGTTTAGACCCAAATTTTGAAAATCTTTGAAAGATAGTCAATGTTACAACTATCTAGAATATGGGCACTTAGCAAATAGATGTCCTAAAAGGGACAAACCCAAGAAGAAGGGTATGTTGGCTACATGGGATGAATCATCTGATTCTGAAGGTTCTTCTGAATCAGAAGATTCTGAAACTGAGTCGGGCAATGAGCTTAAAGCTCTTATGACTCTAGCCAAATTCACATTTTCAGATAATGACTCTACAAGTGAAGAAAATCTGAATAGTGAATGTGAAAATGAAGATGATCTTCAAGACGCTTACAATGCCCTATATAAGGAAAGTTGTAAAATTGTTGTCAAACTTAAAATTCAAAAAGAAAAGTTTTCTAAACTCAAAAATTGTTTTGAATCACTTGTTTTAGAAAAATCACAAATTTCAGATTGTTTTGAAAAATCGAAATGCGATTTGGAATTCAAAAACTCCCTAATTGTTGATTTAAAATCTGAAATTGAGAAACTTAAAACTGAAGTATCTTCTCTTCTGAGTTTAAAGGACACATGGAAATATGCCCAAGGTGATCCAAAGTTAGAAAAACTTTTATCCGGATCTAGAAAATGTGGCGATCGATCCGGGTTGGGCTATGATAAAAATCTACCTCCTAAACAAAAGTATACTCCTCCTATGTTTGTTAAAGGAGAGTCCTCAAACTCAAAAGGGAAAAGTACTTATCAAGATTTTTCTAAAAATTCAAAAACTTTTCAAAAACCTAGAAACAGCCATGTCAACTTTAATCAGAAACGAAATCCACTAGCTGAAAAGATAGTTGATTTACTCAAGGAGCTCTTAAAATCTAACTCTATAGGTCATTCCTACAAATATACACAAAAGAAGACCAACTATGTTCCTAAACCCAAAACAATTATGAAATGGGTTCCTAAAGTCACCTGCTTGGTTGCTCACACTGCTTTCAAAGCAACAAGTCATTCAAAGTGGTACCTAGACAGTGGATGCTCCAGGCATATGACAGGTGACAAAGCCTTATTCACCGATCTGAAAGATATGACTGATGGTTCAGTCACATTTGGTGATGGTAGCAACTGTAAGATTATAGGCCAAGGTACGGTTCAACTTTTTAATCTTCCGGTGTTTAAAAATGTTTTATACGTTGAAGGCTTAAAACATAACTTGCTTAGTATATCACAAATATGTGATAATAACCATAATGTTCGGTTTTCTAATCAAAGCTGTGAGATAATAAACAATAAGGGTTCTGTAATATTAACTGGACGTAGAATGTCTGAAAATTGCTATATTATTAGTGAATCTAGCTCATCAAATCAAACATGTTACATGGTCCATACAGACGAGACTGATTTATGGCACAAACGTCTTGGACATGTACATTATCGAAATTTATATCGATTGAGCAAACGAGAACTTGTAAGAGGTTTACCCAAACTTCAGAAATTAGATAAAATATATGGTGAGTGCCAGATAGGCAAACAAATAAAGAACTCACACAAAAAGGTGAATTCAAATACCACATCAAGACCACTCGAACTTCTCCACATGGATCTGATAGGACCTACCAGAACGGAAAGTCGTGGTGGTAAAAAGTATATCTTGGTAATAGTTGATGACTTTACCAAATTTACTTGGGTAGTCTTCTTAAGGGATAAATCTGAAACCCTTGAAGAAGTAAGAAAAGTTCTCAAAAGGATTCAAACTGAAAATCTTAAATTTGCTATATTATTAGTGAATCCAGCTCATCTAATCAAACATGTTACATGGTCCATACAGACGAGACCGACCAAGGAATATTACATGAATTCTCTGCTCCCAAAACTCCACAACAAAATGGAGTTGTAGAAAGAAAGAATAGGGTGCTTCAAGAAATGGCTAATGTCATGTTAAATAGCATGAAGCTCTCTAAAAATCTTTGGGCTGAAGCAGTTAACACAGCTTGCTATATTATTAACCGAGTATACACTAGAAAAGATAATAATAAAACGGCTTATGAATTGTGGTTCAATAAAAAGCCTACTGTTAAATACTTTCGAGTTTTTGGCAGCAAGTGCTATATTTTACGTGATCGTGAAAATTTGGGAAAGTTCGATACGAAGAGTGATGAAGGTATTTTTCTAGGATATTCTTTAAACAGTCGAGCTTATAGAGTTCTGAACAAAAGGACTGGTGTGATTCAAGAATCCATTAATGTTGTCATTGATGATCACTTAAACACACCAATCTCTAATTCAGATAATGATGAAGTACTAATCATTGATAAACCCGATACTTCATCGAATCAGACTGATTCTGAGTTAAGGACTATTAAAGATCATCCAACCACACAAATTCTTGAAAACCCTCTCACCGGTGTTCGCACCCGTAGACAACTTGAGGATATATGTAATTATGTATGTTTTACATCCCAAATTGAACCATCTAACGTAAAAGAAGCTCTGGCTGATGAGAACTGAATTGTTGCGATGCAAGATGAACTCAACCAATTCGTAAGAAATGATGTTTGGTATCTCGTACCAAGACCTAAAGATAAACACATCATTGGAACAAAATGGATTTTCAAAAATAAGTCTGACGAATGTGGAAATATAATTAGAAACAAGGCTAGACTGGTGGTACAAGGTTATACTCAAATTGAAGGGATTGATTTCGATGAAACCTTTGCACCGATAGCACGTCTTGAATCTATCAGACTATTTATATCCATTGCATGTTTTAGAAAGATAAAGATCTATCGATGGATGTGAAAAGTGCTTTTCTAAATGGCGATTTACATGAAGAAGTCTATGTTGAATAACCAATGGGATTTGAAAGATTCCAAAAATATTGATCATGTATATCGGCTTAAAAAGGCACTTTATGGATTAAAACAAGCACCTAGGGCATGGTATGAGAAACTAACAAAATTTCTTTTAACTCATAATTTTCAAATGGGATTTGTTGATAAAACTCTGTTTGTTAAGAAACATAATGATCATATCTTAATGGTACAGATTTATGTTGATGATATCATTTATGGATCAACTTGTACCGACTTGACTACCGAGTTTGCAGATTTGATGAAATCACAGTCAAATGAGCATGGTTGGGGAATTGACTTATTTCCTTGGATTGCAAGTAAAGCAACAACTCGAAGGAATATTCATTTCTCAATCTAAGTATGCCTTGAACCTAATCAAGAGATTTGGATTTGAAAATGGCAAAAATTTTGATACTCCTATGAGTACTACCCGAAACTATCAAAAGACTCTAATGGTAAAAATGTTGACTCAAAACTTTATCTGGAGTATGATTGGTAGTTTGTTATATTTAATTGCTAGTAGACCGATATTTCTCTAAGTGTTGGTATTTGAGCAAGATATCAATATTATCCAAAAGAATCTCACTTGATTCCTCCAGCGAATTATTAGATATGTCGCAAGACCGTAAATCTTGGTCTCTGGTATCCTCATGAAACCAATGTCCAATTAGTTGGGTACTTATGCTGACTGGGTGGTAATCTAGATGATAGAAAATCAACCAGTGGTGGTTGTTTTTTCATTGGAAATTGTCTAGTTTCCTGGTTTAGTAAGAAACAAAATTCTATTTCACTTTCAACAGCTGAAGCTGAGTATATTGCAGCTGGTAATGCATGTACACAACTTGTTTGGATGCAAAGAATGCTAAGTGATTATGGAATTAAACAGGATTCTATGTTATTACATTGTGATAATTCTAGTGCGATAAATATTTCAAATAAAACTTATAACAGCATTCTCGTACTAAGCATATTGACATTAGATTTCATTATATAAGGGAATTAGTAGAAGAAAATGTTATATCTCTAGAATATATTCCTACTGAAGATCAACGTGCTGATATTTTCACAAAACCTCTTGATAAAAGCAGGTTCAAAAAGATGAAATTTGATCTTGGCATGTGCATTTTAAATTGATAATTTATGCCTTCTTGTATAATATTGTATATATTTGCTAGATTGTATTTCAATTTTTGTAAAATTTGCAAGTAAATTGAATTTTTGGGGTTTATACGACCAGTCGTGAGTATACACGACCAGTCGTACTACGACCGGTCGTAGATACCCACGACCAGTCGTGGAGCACGGGTTTCACTTCAAATTGGGGATTTTTCACTTTCTTCCTCATTTCTTCTTTCTTCTCCTTGGAGCCGAACTTCGACTCGTCGAACCCATCCTTCAAGTTCTTCAAGGTTAGTGTTTCAAATCCGTTTTTCTTGCATATTTGTGTCAAGATTGCTTCATTTTCTCTCTTGAAGCTTTCTATCTTGAAAATCATTGAGATTTGGGGTTTGGGTTGTAAAAAATCTGTTTTGAGCAAACCCACTTCTCAATCCTTTGCAACTTCTTTATTCCTTTAATTCCTTGTTGCAAATGGCTTCTAGAGGAAGAAAAACTACTTCACGTGGTCCTTCTTCTTCCTCCAGATCAACCCCTATCTCTAAACGTCATCTTCTTGTTCCCAATGATGATCCATCATTTGTTAGGGACATTAGATCTCGTAAGGTTATCGTTGAACATCCTGTTGATGTCAATCACATTGCTCCATTTGACATCCTTCCTATGCTTGAAGCTGTAGGTTGGACTAACTTATTGCATTGAGATGGGCCTGCATACCGGTCCATTGCCCAATCCATGTTTTCATGTATTAGTGCATTTTCACATGATAATTTAACTTTTTAAATTTCTACTAGAGAAGGGCCATTTGACATTGATCGTCATTTAATTTCAGCCCTTATGAAAATTCCTGTGAATGATGAGGGTATTCCAATTCATAATTTAACTGATAAACCCTCAATGGCTGAAAAACGCATGCTCACTAGAGACTTGTGCAATATGGATGTTCAATGGACTAAAAATGGGAATGCGCTCCCCGCAAGGTATTTGTTACCCAAATACAGAATTCTCCACAGAATCTTTGTGTCTAATCTGTATCCTCGTTCGGGTAATAAATTTGACCTGACTTCATTTATGGTTCGTGTTATCCATGCTATCTCAAATGGTACTCAGATTTGTTTGCCATCCTTAATCTGTCATTTCATTCTTCAGTTTTGACTCCAACCTGGTCATAGTGACATTCCATTTGCATACTTTATGACTGTATTGGCTACTCATATGTTAGTCGATATGCCTGTTGATAAAGCACCAATCCATCATCTGATCTTCAACAATACAAATATTAATAAGATGAAGTTGGATCTGCTTCCTGAACAAGGTGGTGGTGGTGATGGTGGTCCTAAAGAAGCTGGTGTTGACATTAATATGGATGACATTTTTGAGGAACTGGATTCTGACTCAGCTAATGATCCAGATTTTGTACCATCTGATGTTGATGCACGTCTGAGTGCATTAGAAGGTAGAGTTGAGGATATAAATGTTAAGTTGGAAAACATGTCTGTAGCTCATGATTTGCAATTCAAGTATATGCGCAAATATCTTAGGCGCTTGAACAAAGGCATGCACCAACTTGATCCTTCTATTCCTGCTCCATCTTCAAGTTCTAGTTCTGACTAGTTTCTAAGAGACTTTTTGTATGTAATAACTTTCTTACATAGCACTTGGCTGATTTTGATTTAGATTCTATCTATGTTTAATGCTGGATATTTGTTCTTGATGTAATATTTATGCCGGATATATGTGATGCTATCTTGAGTATCTCTATGACTCTTTTGCTATACTCTATTTCCTCCTTCTGTTTACTCTCATTCCTTTATTTAGTTCTCCTTTGTCATATTGTGACAAAAAGGGGGAGAATGGTTTGTTGTTAATATGATTGTGAGAGGAGTAGCATTGGTTATGTTACTCAGGGGGAGTGGGGTGTCAAGGGGAATATATGTTTGATCTTGAATATATGTTTGATCTTGTTGAATGATAATGGTTGAATGTTGAAACTGGTTGAATGTTGAATGTTGAATATTGATTTACAGGTATTAACCAGTTGTTTTACTCTTGTTTTTCTTGATTATGTGTTTTGTCACTAATTTGACAAAGGGGGAGATTGTAAGTGCTATAGTTTCTATCCCTCTTTGTTGTCAAATTTGTAGTGCCAAAATCACTATTATACTCTGTTATATATAACTTGCATAAGTGAAGCTCTCTCAAGGATCAACATTCATAAACAAGCTAAGCTCACAACAAGCAAAGCTCTCAAGTACAAGACTCAAGATCTTGAATGAAAGAACTGCTCACAAGACAAGACTCTGGAATGAAAGAACTGCTCACAAGACAAGACTCAAGCTGAACTCAAGACTCAAGCTGAAACTCAAGCCACTTTCAAGATTGAGTTACATGAAGAGTTCAACTACATCAAGACTTCAAGACTGATACTTCAAGGTCACTTGTTCCTAATGCTTCAATGTCTATACTTCATGATTGAGGTTTGTTTGACCATAGGTTGACCTTAGAAGTAGGTCATTTCGGATACATAAGTCGAATGTTATTTTTCATGTGATTGGTCTATTCTTCGACTAGTCCTAGGCCTTCTTCGACTAGTCCAAGACTTGCTTCGACCAGTCTAAGAAATTCCTCGACCAGTCGTAAGTTTGTTACAAATTCCGGATAAAATCTGTTAGCCTTCGACTAGTCCTGGAATCTGTTCGACCAGTCGTAGGAGCAGTGTCGACTGATCTTCGACCAGTTGTACATTCTTCGACTCGAAGTCTAGCGAAGATATTCAGGACCTACGACCAGTCGAAGGAAACCTACGACCAGTCGTAGGTGACCTACGACCAGTCGTAGGAAAGCTTCGACCAGTCGTAGAACGGTCAGAGCATATCCCGCCGAATTTTTCAAATATCTGTTGTTGCTTCGACTAGTCGAAGAGCACTCTAGACCAGTCGAAGACCTGATCTTCTCACCTATAAATAGTGCACAAATCTCAGAAGAAATCATCGATTTAATAAAAGTATTCAAGCCAATCTTCGTCGAACTTCTGAGAGATAATTCTGTGCTCCATCTAAGTTAAGTGTGCTTATTTAATATTCTCTTTCCTTAGCTTTATTTTAATTGATTTTGTTTCTTATATTCCAATCTGATTTGATAAAGAGGAATTATTATTCCCTTTCTTTGGAATCAAAATCAATTAAGGCAAGCCCTATTTGGTTTAATTTAAAATCTATTAGAACTAGAACCATTGTAATCGAGTACTGGACATTGAACTTGGACATTCAATCATCTACTTTGATTTGGTTCTACCGGGCTGCTACAACGAAGGAGATTTTCAGGTATTTTACATATTGTAAATTCCTTTCTATTATTTTGGTTTCTTTCAAGATTTGCTAGAAAAATCTTGTTATTTTGGTTATCTGAGGAAAGCCAGGAAAACTCAGAAGTGGTTTTTTTTTAATTGTGTAAGCCCACATACAAAGACACAATTGTAAGGGTTTTGGGTGAACCTGGGAAAACCTATTTTTAGTGAACGCTAATATCCCCTGTGTGAGGATATTAGGAGTGGAGTAGCATTTTGTGTGGCTGTTGTTTAACAGTTGGTGAACACACAGGCGAACCACTACAATCCCTTGAGTTGTGGTTGATTGTTTTATTCTTCTAATTTTTTATTCTTTTTGTGGGATGTATGTATGTTGGTGAATGTTGTAATTATTTCAAGCTTTGTGAGAATGTTGTAATAGCTTAGAATTTACTTTCTACTATTCCTTTATAAGCTTGATTTTCAATTTCATTTGAAAGTTGTTCCAGTAAGGTTGCCCTGCCATTTTTATGGTGTATGGCTGTCCCTAAAACAATACATCTTTAATTACAAGTTATTTCAATTCAGTTTATATTTATTTTTGTATTCCTCTTCGATTTGAGACTTGATACAAAGACCTTTCTAGAAATAAGATTGTCCTACCATAAACTCTGTTTTTGGTGTAAGGTTGTCCTTAGAATAACGTTTGTATCAACCTCTCAAGATCTGAATTTTGAGGTTGTTTTTCTTTCCTGCATTGTTATTTAATTTGGCTATCATTTTCTTTATTATTTCGCTGTTATAAGTTTTTATTTGGCATTGTCCTATTCACCCCCCCTCTAGGACATATAGCTTGGCCTTTTCAATCCATCTATATGGGACCCACCATGATGCATGTGTTCCATCCAAACCGTCCAACCTTTTTGGACAAGCTCATTTTAAGGCTTGAAACGGAATAAGACAGATCTATTTATCAAGTGGACCGATCTATGTATCAAGTGGACCACACGGCAATGTGAGCATTGAAATGTCTACCACTGAAATCACCTTGATATTCATAAGGCCCATTTGAGGAGGCCCACCTTGATGAATTTATGGCCTATTGTTGAGGCCCACCTTGATATTTATAAGGCCCATTTGAGGAGGCCCACCTTGATGTATTTATGGCCTATTGCTGGGGCCCACCTTAATATTTATGAGGCCCATTGTGATGTATTAGGGCCCATTTGGTAAAGCCCATTGTAATGTGTTAGGGCCCGTGGGTTGAGGCCCATTGTGATATATTTGGGGCCCATGAGTTGAGACCCATTGTGATGTATCAGGGCCCATTTGGTAAAGCCCATTGTGATGTGTTAGGGCCCATGGGTTGAGGCCCATTGTGATATATTTGGGGCCCATGGGTTAGGCCCATTGTGATGTATAAAGGCCCATGGGTTGAGGCCCATTTAATGTATTTGAGGCCCATAGGTCGAGGCCCAATGGGATGTACATGAGGCCCATTGAGTGTGATTCCACCATGGTTTGTGTAATGATATTTATGGCGGGTCATGCCTTGGGAGCAATGTTGGTTTGACGTTCACATTGTAAGAATAATGTTGGTTAAATGTCCGCATTATAACCCTCCCTAGGGCCCATTGATAAGCCCATGCTTGTTGTGTAAGAGGCCCCCACCCATTGTGCATTAAGGCCCATGGGTTGAGGCCCATTGTGATATATTTCCAGCCCAGATGGCAAGGCCCGACGTTATGTATGAGAAGCATATGGGATGTGGCCCATTATGATGTATCCAAGGCCCATGGGCGTGGCCCAATGTGATGCATATGTGGCCCATGAGTGAGGCCCATAGCGATGTATGTTAGGCCCTTGTGTAGGGCCATGGGCCCATTATATGTATGGCTCTATGTGGACTACTCCTTGGGGAGCGATGTTGATTAAATGTCCATATTAATGGGTAATGGTGGTCGAATGTCTACATTGTGACCTTTCCTTAGGCCTTATTCGGCCGATTCTGATTGTCGAGGTCAAGTATCGAGGCCGATTCTGATTTATCAAGGCCGATTGTTCGGCCGCTTCTGATTAACGTGATCGATTTGCCGATTCTAATTGTCAAGGCCAAGTATCTTGGCCAAGTCAGATTGTCGAGGCCTATTGTGATGTATATAAGGATATGGAGCCCTTTATGATGTATATTAGGCCCGTGCTAGAGGCCCATTATGATGTATATGTGGCCCGTGTTAGAAGCCCATTGTGATGTATATGTGGCCCATGTGATGCGACCCACTTGATGTATATGAGGCCCAATGTGACGTATCTATAGCCATCCATTAAGGCCCATCTTGATGTGATGCATAATGGACCCGTGTGAGAGGCCCATTGCGATGCACCTGAGACTCATGGGTTGTGGTCCATTGTAATGTATTCGGGGCCCATGGGACGTGGCCCATCCGATGTATATAGGCCCATGTGATGTAGCCCATGTGATGCGTATTAGACCCATGTGACACAGCCCATTATGATTGTATGAGGTCCATTGTGGTGTATTTGAGGGCTTGGCTATGGAGCCCATTGTGATGTATTTTAGGCCCATGTGAAAGGCCCATCGTGATGTGTATTAAGCTCTTGAGTGAGGCCCATGATATTGGATATTTATCCCTTGTGTGAGGTCATGGGTCCATTATATGTTAGGATCTATGTGGGCCATTCCTTGGGGAGCAATGTCGGTAAATGTCCACATTGTCGAGGTCGATTGTCGATGCCAGTTATTGGTACCGATTATAATTGTGTAACAACATAGCATCATGATACACGCCCACACGCATCATCTGCATGTTTGTTATGAGATGTGGTTGATCATTGCATAGGTCATTGAGCATGTTGTTATGAGACTCCCTGATAGGCGGAGGTTATCTCGTATGAGCGAGCGGTATGCACAGGATTGATACATGACTGGATTGTATGACTCATGCATCTCGCATTATGATTACTATATGCCCTAGTGACATCAGGGCCGTAGCCTTCACAGGCATATCGTGGATGGCTAATGAGACACCGAAAATGTTTGGTTCTAGCATACGGGCGTCATAGATGTCCCTGAGTGAAAATTCCTAAACCTCCGTGGCCAGGAGACGCCCCGACGTCGAGACCGAGTGGATACATGAGTGCCCGAGTGCCGAATACCAGGAGGCCGCGTCTCCCACTGTGTCATGGTCGGTTGGGAGGGGGTGTGGCCTTACCCGCCTGAGGATAGGGGGCAATACTAGGCTGAGTTTAACTAGCTCGTGAATAGGTCTGCTATCGACGTGCCGGATAGGTATTGGCAGACTATTAGCCAGGCGGATAGTGAGGTTTCTTATGCTTACTTGGACTGTGCGGCTGGGAGAGTGGCAGTGCCATGTGGAGTGTACTAAACCCCGGTGATGATCCCAGAGATGAACTGTACTGATATGTGGATTTAGTAAGGAGGAGTTGCATACTCATTCATGCATTCATTCATTCACTATCCACTCGGGTTGGTGGTACGCAACTATTTGTTACGTGTGCCTTCGCAATGGCCGGGATTTCGGTTGGGGCGCGCGACTAACCTGATATGAGGAGTTTACCACATTGAGTCTGACTATCCAAATTTAGGTATGGGACTGGTTTGGATAGAAGTCCCTTGTGATGGACCCCATAGCCTGCGATACTACGTACTATCATCCCGACCTCACACTCCGGCATGGTCATTCCATTCACATCGCATATGGCATTTTGGGTTGCTACGCTTCTGCATTTATATGGTCTAGATACGGCTGACATTATTCATGAACTCATCAGGAATTGTATATTGCATCGCATCTTCAGCATCTGATATTTGAGCTTTTTATGACTCCTTATTTGCATAGCTGTTATATATTGCTTACTCTGTTATCTTATGATTTATGATCTTATCAGTATTTCTGCTTACTTTAATAATTCATGATCTTGTCAATCTTTCTGCTTATTCCGATAATGTACGATTTATGGATTACCAATATTTCTGGCATTGTATTAAATACTTGGCACTTACCTTGTTTACACACTTACACCACCCTCTAAGCTTTCTATAAGCTTATGCACGATAGATGCATGCAGATGATGATAGGTTACAGCAGTGTTGAGCTTAGAGCGTGCAGCGGTCTTCTGGAGCTTGACTTTCGATTTACGTATTTCCCTTTTAGTATTGTATTCAAATGTTCATATTAATGGATATGTGATGATGATGTTGTCTTTGTAATTTGGGTATACTTGTGATTATGCTTATTACGAGTTAAACGTATGTTGAAAAAAAAATCCTCATTGTTAGATCCCAAGATCGGAATCTGGCACATGAACGCTAGGAGCCGAGAATGGGGTACTACGGAGGCTGTCG
Organism: Magnolia sinica; assembly: GCF_029962835.1. Classification (NCBI taxonomy): domain Eukaryota; kingdom Viridiplantae; phylum Streptophyta; class Magnoliopsida; order Magnoliales; family Magnoliaceae; genus Magnolia; species Magnolia sinica. The sequence goes on from NC_080583.1 coordinate 34,564,114, forward strand.
GCACCAGATTCGGCGATCGGGATTCCTATGAATCCGATTTCCTTGTTTGGGGCATGACAATCTGCCCAATGACGTATGCAATGATCAACCACATCTCATAACAAACATGCAGATGATGCATATGAGCATGTATCATGATGCTATGCTGTCACATACTCATAAATCGTTCTCAATAACTGGCATCGAGAATCGACCTCAATAATGTGGACATTTAACTAACATTGCCCCCAAGGAATGACCCACATAGAGCCTAACTTATAGTGGACCCATGACCTCACACAAGGGCCAAATATACAATACCATGGGCCTCACTCAAGAGCTTAATATACATCAAGATGGGCCTTTCACATGGACCTAACATACATCACAATGGGCTCCATCGCTTGGCCCTCAAATGCATCACAGTGGGCCTCATCACATAGGCCTCGACAATCGGCCTCGGAAATAGGAATCGACACTCGGAATCGGTCTCTACACTCAGAATTGGCCTCGACAATTAGAATCAGCCTCGATTATCGAAATTGATTGATAATCGGAATCGAAAAATTGGTCACCTCAACTGGAATTGGCAATCGGTCATGACAATCGGAATCAATCGATAATCAGAATCGGCAAATCAGTCAAGTCAATTGGAATCAGCAATCGGTCATGACAATCGGAATCGATTGATAATTAGAATTGGCAAATCGGTCAAGTCAATCGGAATCGGCAATCGGCCATGACAATCGGTCGATCGATAATCAGAATCGATAAATCGGTCATGTCAATCGGAATCGGCAATCGGTCATGATAATTAGAATCGATCGATAATTGGAATCGGCAAATCAGTCAAGTCAATCGGAATCAACAATCGATTATGACAAATCAATTGATAATCGACACCGACAACTAGCACATAAACAAGGCGGGGTCCATAAATGAACAGCCGATCAACCATAATATAAAGATCAGCCCTCGGCCGCAGTTATATCAAATCCGGTAGCATGGAGCCATCCATCTATAGTGAATGGGGCCCACTTATTTGGGTTAACCCACGAAGAGAGTGGCCTAACAAGGCCTAAGGGAAGGTCACAATGAGAACATCTAACCATCATTGCCCATCAATGTGGACATCTAACCAACATTGCTCCCAAGGAGTGACCTACATAGGGCCAAACATATGGTGGGCCCATGGCCTCACACAAAGGCCAAACATACATCACAATGGGCCTCATATAAGGGCTACTTACATAGCAGGTGCGCCTTGCACATGGGCCTCAAATACACAACATGCGGGCCCTACACATGGGTCTCATATACATCAAATGGGCCACGTATCTGGGCCTAATACATATCACCATGGGCCTTGTATACATCAAGTCGGGCCTCATCATATGGGCCGAAGATATATCACAATGGGCCTTACCAAATGGGTCACAAATACATAATAAGTGGGCCCTGCACATGACCCTCAAATGCATCACATCAGGCCTCGCCCATGAGCCTCGGACACATCACAATGGGCCACAACCCATGGGCTTCAAATACACAATAGGTGGGCCCTATTCATGGGCCTAATATACATCACAGGTGGGCCACTCATATGGGCCACAAATATACCACATTGGGCCCCATCATATGGGCCATAAATACGTCACTGCAAACCGCACAAATGGACGGTTTGGATATGCAATACATACAATACTGTGGGCCGCACGAAGGGACGGCATGGATATACAATACATACAACACGGCGGGCCGCACAAATTGACAACATAGATATACAATACGTACATCACGGCGGACCCCCACAGCACGTCCAGATGGACAGTGCTGATTCACAATGCATGCATTACGGTGAGCCCCCCCCCCCCCCGCCCCAGAAAAACAGATGAACGGCGTGCATAAAATCATACATCAGGGTGCGCCCCACACCTATTTCATGAGGGAGGAAGATAGACGACGTGGACACAGAATATATGCACCAAAGTGGGTCCCATGCTGGCAAGGCAGATGGACGGCTTGAATAGATCACATACGTTCGAGGTGGGTCCCAGCAAAACAGATGGACGGCGTGGATATAAAGCATTTACATCAAGAAGGGGCCACCGTCCAGGAAATCTGGACGGTGAAGATATAATAAGTACATCAAGGTGGGTCCCACCCACACATGTGGGATGGGCCCCACATCCCAAGACAAATGGGTGGATGGAGAAACACATACCTTGTGGTGTGGCCCACATCCTCAAATGGACGGACAATGGGGATTAAACCCATACATCATGGTGCATCCCACACCTGCACTGTCCAGATGGATGGTGTGGGGACTAAATACATACACCAAGGTGGGTCCCACCCCCACAAGTGCCATACGTGTGGGGTGGGCCACACCATATGCAAATGGATGGACGGTATTGCATACATACATCAGGAGGACCCCACAGAACTTGCTGACGTCAACCTCACCAGTAATATAGCTGGTGTGCGTTAGACCAGCCAATCCACTTTCCAATCTAGGTGGGTCCCACGTGGGGCCCACCATCATAAGTAATAAAATATATTATTATAATATTTATTATTATAATTATTAAAATCACCAGCGTGTGTGGACAGTGCTTCACGGTGTGTCCTACTTGGACAGACGGTGGAGATCAAACACCTATATAAGGTGTGGTCCAGGTGGACGGCATTAGATAAAACACTTGCATCAGGAGGGGCACCACACGTACATCACGTGGTTCCCACTTGCCATCTCAAAATGGCTAGATGGTGTGAGATTGGACAAATAGATATGGTGGTATCCCACCATCCAGATGGTGGACAGCTGGGATAAAACACTCACACGTGGGCTCCATATGTGTGCAAACACCACACATGCATCATAGTGGAGTACATAGCACCGTCCAACACTGTCCACCTGGACGGTGCAGGTAAAGCACATGCATCATGGGGTGGATTCCCACCGTCCAGAGACTCTGGACGGTGTGAGATAAAACACATAAAATATCATTTAATATTATATTAATATATGTTAAAACATGCAGCCCTGGATGCCCATTCAACAGACAGTTGGGATATGAGCTCCATGTGGGACCCACCGTCTTAGCTGCACGTGGTGATTAAGGTGGGTCCACATGATCTGGATGGTCCAAATAGACACTCATCAAGGTGGCTTGACGATCATCTAAACAGATGGACGGTTTAGATACACAAAGCATACATCAGATGTGGGGGCTACAGAACTTGCTGACGTCATTCAACGGGCTGTGGCTACTCATGCAATCAAATGGACGGAGAGGATTTAACATAAATACATCAAGGTGGGTCCCACCCCACACGTGTCACATGTGTGGAATGGGCCCCACGCGTCCAGCCATGGACGGAAGGAGTGAATATATAACACATACATTGTGCTGGCCCCAGAGCACCTTTCCAATCCATGGACGGTGCAGATAAAATACAAACATCAAGTGACTTCCGCCGTCCAAATCACTGGACGGTGTGGAAATAAAACACATACATCACGTGGGGTCCACGTGTACAGTAGATGCAACAAGGTGGGACCCACACAGGTGGCCCACCAGCTTAGGACCAAACTAATATTTGTATTTTCCTTCGAGCAGTCCAGCAGCCTCAGCTGCTGGACGGTGCAAATACAACACCCGTCAATGTAGGGGGGCCATGTATACGTGGCCACCAGCCACGCACATCGAGGTGGCCCCATGTATGAATGACATGGATACAATACATATATCATGATGGAATGCATGAGGGTGGGCCACACACATCAAAAGAGAGAGAGAGAGGGAAAGAACGGTGGAGATGGGAGGGACCCCACCACTATGGGTCCCTCATTGATACAAGGCATACATCGAGATGGGTCCCACCACATGTGGGCCCTCAAATGATCAAATCCACACAACAAACAAAGAAAAACACTCACTTTAGATCTTCTCCTCCTCCTTCCGCGAAAGCATCCTAGAGCTTCAAAGGATGAACTTTAACGGTTGAGATTGGTTTTAGAGGGTGGGGATGGGAGATAGGAAGTGGGCCACACAAAGCTCTCTCATGGAGCTTGTTTAGACGTGAGTTGCTTGGGAGAGAGTTTGAAAAATGAGAGAGAGAGATGAGAGAGAGAGAGAGGTGATGTGAGAGGGTGATGGGTGAAAAGGTGAGTGATGGGTGATGTGTACTTTGACATGTAAGGGATGGGTTGCTTTGACTTTGGGGTTGCTTGGGGACGGGGTGTCGTACTTGACATGTGAGGTGATTGATGGGATATGATGTGATTGATTTGAAAGATTGTCTTGGGTTTAACAAAGTGCGGCATTTTCCTCAAACTGAACACGGGCTCACATCCCTTGGCCCCGGTATCACCTCGGCGCGCGAGACGCTGTATCAGAACCTTAGCCACAGCACGGTCACAAGGATATAAGTCTCGGATTAAGTCGACTTAGGTATACGGGATACGACTCAAGATCGCGCGCAAACGGCGATAACAGATCGCGGGTCGCCGGAATTTGACTGGGAGGACTGCGGAAGCCTACGGAACAGTACGGGCCAGGATACGGGTCTTACATCTCTCCTCTCCTCATCTCTCTCGACTGTTTCACTTGAAACTTCATCTGAGAGTCGTACAAGATCTTTAAGATTTGATAATACCACTTCTATTTCCTTAATCTTCAAGATTACATCTTGTGTCTTTTGGTCCTAGAGAATCTTCAAGATCTTTTAGACAAAAAGTCCTTGCTCCAAGGGAAAGGGCGAGAGCACCTGATCATGGGACCCCAACACGCCAGCGAACAAGACAAACATCGCGTGGTGGGTCCCAACCTGACGCACTGGTCCCTCCTCCTGCTAGGGTAAATCCGGCTCTGGCAAAATACACTGGAAGAAAGCTGGTCCATGAAAGGAAAGTAAACAGGGAGTGCCTAAAACCATACAATTTGGAACCACTGTTAGCCGCAATTGACTGACTACCTCTCCTCGACTTTGGTGGCTCATGTCACTATGAAAGAACCTATAACTTCTTTGCTTCCAGTCACTCTCCAGTGTTTGAACCTCCGTCTATCACTGTTTTTGTTGGGGATGACAATGTAGAAATTACCCTTGAATCTATTGCATAAATCTTTGGCCTCACTCTATCTCCCGTCGGTCTCCCTAACATGGACCTTGAAAATGTTGACACTTGATCTATGGTCACGAAATTTCTTTTCCATGGTCGGGATATTCCTTGGCTCTAAGGCAATGCGTTAAAGGTAAAATTCATGGAATCGAGGTATCGTATTTTGCATGGCATCTTCACCTCAAACATATATTCTCGGAGTACCAATCGTTCAGACCTTACAGGATTCATGGCCATGGTAGTATATTCTGTAGCAACTAGGATCAAGATCTGCCTTCCCACTCTGATTGTTCACCAGTTAGTGTATGCGATTCACACTTCTCGAGACGTTCATTTACCATATCCTTAGATTATTCACGTGCTGTGTAATACGATCGGTCTTCTGGTAACAAACGATCAGGAACTTCCTCTCCAACTCTTCAACAAAAACAACATCAGAAAGATGGATTTGAAGTTCCACCGATATCCTGAAGACCAACCCGAGGAAGGGATTCATGAAGAAGGTGAACTTAGCGAAGGGGTTGCACAAGCCGAAGGCACCGGAATGGCCGAAGGTGACCCTTTCGTATCACAACAAGCTCCGTCTCCATCCAACCCCATGCATGCAAAAAGATTCAAGCTACATCAAGATCGGATTGGCACGACATTGCGAGAAGTCACTCAGCTGAAGGAGACGATGAATGCAAGGTTCACTGTCCTGGAACGTTTGGTGGCTAGGGTGTAGTAATCGGTGCTGCAACTGGTGGATTTGATCACTTGCCAACATGATGATACAACACCATCTTCCTCCGCCCCTCCACTATAGTATAGACAATCTTTGTGTCGTCACATACACCCTATTCTTATCTCTACGTATGGGCATGGGTATCTTTTTGAATGATCTACGATCGTATGAGTGTATGTGATGGATCACTAACTTGCACAGTCTGACAAGTTTTTTTTTTGTGAAGTTGGGATATCCTCTGTGTGAGGAAAATACTTTCTTTTATGTATGCCCATGGATGGGCTAGATACTTATGTTTGTTCTTTTGGGATGATTTTTACGAGACTGCCAAGCTTGGGCAGTTCTTCTTTTAGATATTATTTTGATGGTTGTGTGTTGATTCATATAAATATTTGTTGCCTACTATCCCTTGATATTCTGTGGAATGCTAATATGAATTATGATTGTCTTTCCTCTTGCACATTCATCTATATATTTGCTGCCATATTGCCTGTTTTCGCTACAATCTATCTCTTTTAAATATGCAGTTTCTTTTAAGATGCTCTCTGGGTTCTGGTTCTCCCATATGCTTTAACTTCAGTCAACCTCTATTTATATATTGCCCTTTGCCAATGACTGACAAAAAGGGGGAGAACAAATTCCAACTTAGAGGAAAATTAAGTGTATCTGCTTGTGTTTGTGAATGGTGGTACAGGTGATAGGGGGAGCAGATAGATGTTAGATGGAGCAGCTACAAGAAGACAGGGGGAGAGCAGCCATTGATTATACAATCTGTGTGTGAACTCGATAGCTTTGTAAAATTGTGTAAAGTTCATGTATATACAATTTAGGGTGTTGTCTAGAAGTTGTTCTAGGGTGTTTTGTCACATAATTGACAAAGGGGGAGATTGAAAGTGCCCTGGTTTGTCAATTAGCGTGAGCATTGAGTCGGTAAGATAAGGGAGCCCCATAGGAAGATTGTTCAAGCATCTGCCTCAATAGGATGTGTGCTCGAACTCGCGAAAGGTAAACCTTAGCCTCACATCCCATGTCCCAAAACACTAGGTATATAAAACCCTTAAAACTAAACTAAACATCCTAGGGTTTTAGGTCAAAAAACAAATTTACAAAATCTGAAAAATCTTCAAGTTTTCTGCCTTTGTCGATTTATCGACTAGTGGTTCGATGAAATCGAACCCTGTTATCGATGTCATCGAAGCTCACTCGATATTATTGAATTGAGGACTTCAGATGTCCAGCAACCACATAGAACTTTAGACTGAATTATTGATAAATCAATGGACTGCTCGATATCATCGAATTTTGAATCTCAAGTCCATCGAGTCGTCTTGATAAAATTGACATCTGCTTAGTTGTGTCCAATATACTACTAAGGCAAAATCATGTAATTCTAGATATATCGAAGGGCTCCTCAATATCCTCAAAATTCAAATTTTGATGATATCAGTAGACCTTCGATGATATTGGATTAGGACACAAATCTTTCCAGCAAGTTTTCAGGTTAATCTTTCTTAGATCGAGGATCACTCGATAAAATTGATATTCAAATATCAATCAAATCGAGGCATGGTCGATGTCATCGAAACAGGACATAAACTATCCAACAAGCTGATAGGAAAATTTCTGGGAATTATCAATGAATCGACACTGTAATTGATATCATCAATATTTAAATTCTGATGACATCGACTAGTTCTCGATCATATCTTACCTGTTATGTTTCAAAGGCAAGTGCTCTCTCATTTTCAAATGTCGAGGAATCGAACCTTGTGTCAATGAAATCGGAGTCCGAAATTCGATGACATCGATGAGTGTTCGATTTCCTTCACCAATTGGTAAATTGTTTCGAAAGCATTTGACCGTTTGAGTTCGTATCATCAAACGGTAAGTCAATGCTATCGAGAGTATATGCTCGATGATATAAACCCTGCTTGATGATTTCTGTCACGTCCCAAACTTGGAAACCGGATTCACAAAATTCCCGATCGCCGAATCCGGTGTTGACAGCCTCCGTAGTAACCCATTCTCGGTTCCCATCGTACATATGCCAGATTCTGATCCTGGGATCCTACAAGGAGGTTTTTTATTTTTATTTTTACTTACATTTATCTCATAATAAGCATTACCACAAGATTACCCGAATCACAAAGGCAACATCATCATCACATATCTGCTAATATAATCATTTGAGTACAATGTTGAAAGGGAAAAACATAAATCAAAAATCAAGCTCCAGAAGACCACTGCATGCTCCAAGCTCAACGCTGCTATTACCTACCACCACCTGCACGCATCTATCGTGCATAAGCTTATAGAAAGCTTAGTGGATGGTGAGAGTGTGTGCACAAGGTAAGTGCCAAGTAAGCAATATCAAAGTAATCAGAGTAAGCGAAAATATTATCAAGTTCATAAATCATACGATATCAAAGTAAGCAGAAGTTACTGACAAGTCCATGAGTTATACAATATCAGAATATGCAATACAGATCACTATGCAAAGGAAGAGTCATGAAGAGTCAAATATCATATGCCAAGGATGCAATATACAATTCCTGATGAGTTCACGAATGCCGTCAGCCATATCTAAATGCAAAAGCACAGTAACCCAAAATGCCGTATGTCGTGGATGTAATGCAATATACAGTGCGAATGGAATGACCATTCTGAAGTGTGAAGTTGGGATGGTAGTACATAGTATCGCAGGCTATGGGGTCCATCACAATGAACTTCTATCCAAACTAGTCCCATACCTAAATTTGGATAGTCAGACTCAATGTGGTAAACTCCTGATCTCAGGTTAGTCGCGCGTCCCAACCGAAATCCTGGCCATTGCGAAGGCACACGTAACAAATAGCTGCGCACCACCAACCCGAGTGGATAGTGAATGAATGAATACATGAATGAGTATGCAACTCCTGCTCACTAAATCCACATATCAGTACAGTTCATCTCTGGGATCATCACCGGGGTCTATTACACTCTACTCTAGCTTACCGTCCCTCTCCGAGCGCATAACTGGGTAAGTGGAAGAGACCTCACTATCTACCTGCCAATATCGGGCCCGACTCGTCGATAGCGGACCCATTCCTCAAGCTGGTCAAACTCAACCTAGACATTGCCCCCTCACTCAGGCGGGTAAGGTCACACCCCCTCCCAGCCGACCACGACATAGTGGGAGACACGGCCTACTGGTATACGGCCCTCATGCGCTCACATATATATCCACTCGGTCTTGACGTTAGGGCGTCTCCTGGCCTCAGAGGTTTAAGAATTTTCACCCAGGGATATCTATGGCGCCCGTATGCTAGAACCAAACATTTTCGGTGTCCCATCTGGCCATCCATGATATGCCTGTGGAGGCTATGGCCTGATGTCACTAGGGCACACAGTGCAAGATGCATGAGTCATACAATACAGTCAAGCATCAATCCTGCGCATACTGTGCACTCATGTGAGATAACCTCCGCCTATCAGGGAGTCTCATAACAATCTGCCCAACGACATATGCAATGGTCAACCACATCTCATAATAAACACACAGATGATGCGTATGGGCATGTATGATGATGCTATGCTGTCACATACTCATAATCAGTATCGACAATCGACATCGATAATCGGCCTAACAAAGGGCCTAAGGGAAGGTCACAACGTGGACATTTAACCATCATTGCCCATCAATGTGGACATTTAACCAACATCGATCCTCAGATACATCGCTTTGGGTCTCACACAAGGGCCGCACATTCACCGCATTGGGCCTCACTCATGGGTCGCATATACATCACATTGGGCTGTATCATATGTGCACTACACATCGCAATGGGCCTCAGCTCATGGGCCACATATACATCACATTGGGCCGTATCATATGTGCACTACACATCGTAATGGGCCTCAGCTCATGGGCCATGAATACACTACATTAGGCTTCACGACCCATGGGCTTCAAATACACAAGAGGTGAGCCTTACACATGGGCCTCAAATACATCACAATGGGCCTTGCCCATGGGCCTCAAATACATGACATGTGGGCCCTACACATGGGTCTTGAATACGTTAAATGGGACATGCATCATGAGCCTAATACGTGTCATAATGGGCCTCAACTACGGGTCGCATGCACATCATATAAGCCACGACAATCGGCCTTGGCAATCGAAACCGGCAAATCGGCCAAGATAATTGGCAATCGGTCATGATAATCAACCTCGATTGCTAATCGGCAATCAGTCACGACAATCGGGACCGGTCAATAATCGAAATCGGCGAATCGGTCACGTCAATCAAAATCGGCAATCGGTCATGATAAACGGCCTCGATCGCTAATCGGCATTCGGCCATGACAATTGTGATGCGTATGGGCATGTATTATGATGTTATGCTGTCACATACTCCTAATCGGTATCGATAGCCGGCATCGATAATCAGAATCGGTAAATCAGTCATGTCAATCGAAATCGATTGATAATTGGCCTAACAAAAGGCCTAAGGGAAGGTCACAATGTGGACATTTAACCATCATTGCTCCCAAGGAGTGGCCCACATAGGGCCGAACATATAGTGGGCCCACGACCTTATACAAGGGTCTTATATACATCGCAATGGGCCTCATCATATGGGCCGGGATACACCACAATGGGCCTTATATACAACTCAATGGGCCATGCCAAAAAGGGGCATAAATACACAATAGGTGGGCCCTGCACATAGGCCATAGATACATCACATGGGCCTTACCAAATGGGCCGGAAATATATCACAATGGGCCACATCTTAAGGCCTCATATATATCACAATAGGCCACAACAATGGGCCTTGTAAATGTCAAATGGGCTGCATCAATGGGTCGCACCAGTGGGCCTTGTATACATCAAGTGGGCTGCATCACATAGGCCGCAACAATGGGCCTCGTAAATGTCAAATGGGCCGCATCAATGGGCTGAATCAATTGGGCCGGTACAAATGGGCCGAATACACAACACTATGTGCCTCTACCCATGGGCTCCAAATACATCACAATGGGCCTCGACCCATGAATCCCAAACACATGGTATTAGGCCTCTCAAATATAACAAGTAGGCCGCACTACTTAGGTTGCACCATTCATCCAGCTATAAATATCATCCTAAAGCATTATCCAAACAATGAGTCGGATCAAAAGATCATCTGGACCATACTATAAATAACTGTGGTGATAACGATTTCCACTGTTAAAATTTAGAGGGGCCCACCATAGCGTTTATTTTCCATCCAGTCTGTTCATGAGGTCACAAAGACCTAGATTTAGAGGAAAAACAAATATCATATTGGTCCAAACTCTGTAACTCAGGGGTTTTAATGGTGGACGTTCAAACCTACTATTTTCTGTAATGTAGTCCACCTGATGACTGGATCTGTCTCATTTTTCTCCTCAAGCCCTGAGACTAGCTCACCAAATGGATGGACAGTTTAGATGGAGCACATCCATCAATAGTGGGTCCCACCGCCTTGGCATATGGACGGTGTATATATAACACCTGCATCATGGTGGGTTACTACATGGACGGTGCAGATTGAAAACGTCATGGGGGCCATACCTGGCATCCATGCTGCTGAATCGCTGGGCTAGCAACCCAGCGTCTAGTAGATGGACGGTATGGATACAACACATGCATTATGGTGGGGCCCAGGAGCGTGGCCCACAATAGATGAACAGTTAGATGGAATACTCCATGAGCCATACAACACCTCACGTGCTGACAGCAATACAGCATACATATATATATATAGTTGTTGTAGGTATGTTGGTTAGCCAACCAACAACAAAGGTGGGTCCCGCGTGGGGCCCACAGAAATATTATTTAAATATTCTCTATATATATACTATATAATATAATATTATACATATAGATATATGAGAAGGAGGGAGGTTAGATCTATCGTCCAGACCTCTGGGCGTCTGTATGGTGTGGATTCACACGAATCATGATGGCCACGTATGGCCAAGGTGCCTAACACGTCATTAAGGTGGGCCCCACCCAAAACAAATGTACGGTGGGAAATAAGACACATATCCCATGGTGGGTACCCACCGTCCAGACCTGCTGGACGGTACAAGTAAAACCCATACATCATGGTCAGGGCCCACCTGACCTTCTGACGTACACAGTAACCAATGGATGATGTGGGGCCACGTCCAGACACATGGACGATTAGGATATAACATATACATCACGGTTAGGGCCCCACCAGTAGATGGACGGTGTGCACAGACCACACACATCACGTTGGGTCCCAACACTTACTGTCGTACACAGCAATCCCCAGTTGCAAGGTTTTCACCGTCTATCTATGCAACACATACAATCGTGGTAGGTCCCACCTGCTATCAAGTGGATGGACCGGTGGATGAAACTGGCGGATCACGATGCGTCCCATGGCACCGTCCAAATGGCGAACGGCTTGAATATACAAAGCATTGCAAGGTGGGGTCCACAGCAGTGTGGCCCACCTGACCTGTATCAAGCCAGTATTTGTGTTTGCCTCTGTCCAGACCCCAAAGTCTGGATGGTGTGGATGCAATAGGTAAATCAGGTGGGTACACGTGGTGGCCACCCAGGCCCGTCTAGGAAGGAGAGTGTGGATAGCACATCATGGTGGGGTTTCCACTGTCCACAATATGGACAGAGTGGATATAAACCTTATGCTCATGGATCTCCACCGTCCATGGATGGACGGTGTGGATCTAATCCATTCATTAGGTGGGTTACAATAAATAAATAAATAAATAAATAATAGAGAGAGAGAGATAGAGAGAGGGATCAGATGGTAATGGAGGGACCCCGCCACTATTGGCCCCTCTTTGATACAATAAATACATTAAGATGGGTTCCACATATGTGTGCCCTCAAATCATAATTCAAATAATAAAATCACCCACCTTAGGATCTTCTTCTTCATTCTTCCACCAACGCGTTGTAGAGCTTCAAGGGAACAAGATTCAATGGTTGAGATCGATTTTAAGGGTTGGGATTGGGTGATAGGAAGGTGGGCCACACATGGCTTCTCCATGAAAGTCATGGACGATTCTTCTCTTGGGGTTGCTTGGGAGAATGAGAGAAAATGAAAGAGTGATGGGAGTTGTAAGGATGGATGACATGGAGTGTATGGGTGAGGGATGGGGCAAATTGACTTTTTGGGCATGAGATGAGATGGGATATGGGTAGCATTGCCTTGTTGGCATTAAAGGCATGGGAAAGGTAAGGTTTTGGTTGACTTGGTGGAAAGAGGAGGGTATGGGTAGAGATTCCATTCTCTCAACCAGGAATCTTCCTGAAAATGGAGCACACGTTGCCTGCGGTGTTTTCTCGATTTATTTTCAAGCCCACAACTCCTAGCGTAGGTATCGCACCGATACACGAGACGCGGCATCGGAACCGCGGCGACGGTCCGGTCGCTAGGGTTCAAGTTTCGGTTGAGCCAACTCCGGAATATAGGATACGACCAGGGATGCATGCAATTGCTATTTATGTGTCACGGGTCGCTGGAATTCGACCGGAAGGACCGTAGAAGCCTACGAAACGGTACGGTATAGGATACAGGTCTCACAATATCGAACTCTGTCAAAAATGTGACCGTTTTATATCCATTGGAACCTTTTGACTATTTAATGAAAGCTTACCCTTAGTTGTTTGTAGAGAAAATAGAGAGTGCTTTTGAGTGTCTAAACCTAGATCATATATCCTAAGCCTTTTCTCTCATGGGAGTTCATCCTCCAATCCACCCTCATAATTGACATTCAATAGAGTGGATTGGGGAATGAACTTTCACATTCAAGGATCCTACAGTTACCATCTTAATGGAAAATCATTAAGCTAGGATGCCTTGAATGCATAGATGATTGGAATCGCTCTATCTCCTCTATAGGAAAATATTTAATAGAGTAGGATTCCATCATAACCTTGACTGAACCCGTTGCCTTACATTGGTACATCATCCGAGTTGCGGTTCAAGGGAGCTAAAGATTCTTCATCGTCAAAGGAGGAGATCTTCATCAACGTACTTAATGGGGCTCATCTACTTATCTATAAGTCATTAGAGTCCAGAGAACCCTTATGATCATTCCTTTTGTAAGATTGGGTCAAAGGTACTTCTCACCCCTTTCAAGTCCTCATAGGAGGCCTCCGACAGGAGTGTACATGGGGGTGCTTTGTGTTGACCCTTGCTTTATGGAGAGCATAAACTGCTAGGTCCTTGTGTAGGTCCTTGACCTGTGTGGTCTAAAACCTGGGTGATGTGTGTTGACCCTTGCTCATGGGAGCATAAACTGGTAGGTTCCTTGTGTGGATCCTTGGCTTGTGTGGCCTAAAAGTTGGGTGTTGTCTGTTGACCCTTGCTCTTGTATGGGGCATAAACTTGTGTCATGTAGACACGTTAGAGTCAGCTTAGAGTAGGTTGTAGTGGTTTGAGGTGAAGCTGATTTGAAACCTCTGGTTTGAGGTGAACCTGATTTGAAACCTCCATTAGTGAGATCCGGTACACTCAAGGGTTGAGTGTGTCCACCGGAAGTAGAGTAGACAAGTAGTCGAACCACTATAAAAATAACTATGTTTGAGATTGTTATTTACTTTTATTGCCTGTGTGATTTCTCTGAATGTTCTTATATTCCTTGCACACATAATTATTTGGACAAATCACATCTATAATATTGTGCATCTTGTTTATCTTTTGAATAAGTTTTGTGATTGGATCCTCTAATTGGCTTGAAAGCCATTAGAGTTATTTTAAAAGAAATCCTGATACTTGCATATTTATCCAAGATAGGGTTGATAAGTTTAAAAAGTTCATAAAATATTAAAAAGTCCTATTCACCCCCCTCTAGGACATCTTGGCATATTCCTACTTCGACTAAAGCGGTCATTACCACAATTTCATCCCACTGTGTTCTGGTCGATTGGAAGGGGGTGTGGTCTTATCCGCCCGAGGGTAGGGGGCAATGCTAGGCTGAGTTTGACCAGCTCATAAATGGGTCTGCTACCGACATGCCAGGTAGATATTGGCCAGGTGGGTAGTGAGGTCTCTTCCACTTGCATGGTTGTGCGTCTAGATGGGGCGGCGATCTAGTGTACGTGTATTAGACCCTCGGTATATTCCAGAGATGAGTTGTATTATTATGTGATTCAAATGAGGATTGGTATGCTCAAGTTGCATCTCGCATATGACATTGGCCATGTAGGCATTGCATCACATAGCCTTGGTACGGCTGATAGCATTCATGGACTTACTAGTATGTTTCTTCATTACTCTGATATTGCATACTTGACACTTACCATGCACACACACTTACATCACCCTCTAAGCTTTCTATAAGCTTATGCACGATAGTTGCATGCAGGTGATGCTAGGATGCCGCGGCAGCACTGAGTCAGGAGCGTGCTGCTGAGTTTCTGGAGACTTTAGTATCGACATTGTATTTCCCTTTATGCATTGTACTCAAAGATTTTTATTATAGTGGATATGTGGTGGTTTTTTTTATTGTTGTTTGTGGGTTATGCTTATGGTTATGCTTCTTATGAAATAAATTTATGTTGAAAATCCTCCTTGTATGATCTCAAGATCGGAACCTGGTATATGGGTGTCAGGAGCTGAGAATGGGGTACTACGAAGGCTGTTGGCGCCAGATTCAGCGATCATGAATTTTATAAGCCCGGTTTCTGAGTTTGGGGCGTGATAATCCAAGCACAAGACTACTAAATATTAAACAGAGTTAACAATTAGTCTATGATGGATGATGTGTATGAGTGTGTGTGGGATGTGATTCTTATTAGTTCTAGATATTCAAATAATCATGCTTTATATGAACATTCAAGATAAACAGAATCAAAAGAATATGCAAGTAACAATCCCAAACACAGTCATGTATAGTGGTTCGGCTATGTGCCTACTCCATTCCCGATAGACGCACTCAACCCTTCAGTATACCGGATTTCACAAACAGAGGTTTCAAATCAAGTTCACCTCAAACCTTTACAACTTACACAAGGTTGACTCTAGGACCTACACAACGTACTTAAACATGCCTACACAAGGAAAGGTCCTACACAAGAACATGATAGTTTATGCCCTACACAAGAGCAAAGGTCTTACACAAAGCATCTATGTTTTAGGCCACATGGGCCAAAGATTCACACAAGGAACGTATTTTATGCCACACGGCCAAGGATCTATGCAAGGAACCTGGTTTAGGCTACATAAGCCAAGGATCCACACAAGGAACCTACTTTAGGCCACACAGGCCAGGGACCTACACAAGGATCTAAGTTTATGCCCTACACAAGAGCAAAAATCCTACACTAAGCACCTAAACGTACTCCCCCGTCGGATGCCTCCACTGAGGGCTTGAAGGGTTTGAGATACACCTGTGACCCAATCCTATACAAGGAATGATCAACATGGTCTCTAGACTCTAATGACTTACAGTAAGTAGATGAGCCCTGTTATGCGCATTGATGAAGATGCTCTCCCTTGATGGCGGAGATTCTTCAGCTCCCTTGATCCGCAACACTAATGATGCTCTAATGTAAGGCGACGGGGTTGGGTCAAGGTTATGCTGGAATCCACTCTAATGAATGTTACTCATTGAAGAGACGAAGTGATTCCAAGGTCTTTAAGCATTCAAGTGATCCCAACTCAATGATTTGCCATTAAGGAGGTAACTAGATGATCCTTTAATGAAGAAGTTCATTCACCAATCCACTTTATTGAATATCAATGATAAGGGTGGATTAAAGGATGAACTCCCATGAGAAAAAGGGCTTAGGGTTGGTGATAAGCAATAACTCTCTGAAAGCTCTCTCTCTCTCTCTCTCTCTCTCTCTCTTAATACAGCAACCAAGAACAATGTAACACCTCGAATTTTGAGGGTCGAGCAAAGCTCTACTCCTGAGATCCAACACATCATTTATGCAACATAGATAATGATGTTCAGATTTCGTCCATATTAATGAGTTAAGCAAGAGTGAGATTATACCAAAACATATATCATACTCCAGATAAAATTAATTTAAGTAAGCAGAAGACTGAAACATATATATTTAAGTATGTAAGTGTTTCACAACCTCCAGAGTATGAGTCTGTTACCGGGCTGAATAAATACATGTATTGTTTCAAAATTGACAAAATTTCAAAATGTAAAGTGTCCAACTAATCCATATGTCCACTACCAAAAAAAGGGGCAAAGGCTACGGATAAAATCCGTAGCCATAGACCTATGGCTACGGACTAAAACCGTAGGTAGTCCGTAACACGACCGTCATCGTAGGTGCCATAACAATAGGTCCAGAACCTATGGCTACGGATTTAATCTGTAGCTATAGGTTAAATAGTTACAGATATAATCCGTAGCAATTATATTTGTAGCAAAAACTTCAAACAGCTACGGATATTATTTATAGCTGAAAGTCCATAACAATAGGCCAAAATTGAAAAGGCTACACCTGTCTGATTAGTGGCTACGGATTTAATCTGTAGCTATAGGTTAAATAGCTACAGATATAATCTGTAGCAATTATATCTGTAGCAAAAACTTCAAACAGCTACAGATCTTATTTATAGCTGAAGGTCTGTAGCAATATGCCAAAATTGAAAAGGCTACACCTATCTGATTAGTGGTTACGGTCAATATCCGTAGCTATTTTGTACATTGAAAAATTAAATCATTTGTTCATTCAATTACCACCCGTACATTCATTCATTCATTCAATTACAATCATTCATTCATTCAATTACAATCCTTTATTCAATCAATTACATCATTCATTCATTCAATTACAATCCTTCATTCAATCAATTACAATTACAATAAATTATAGTTACAATTACAATAATGTTGAAAATACAAATCTTTGGCTTCATTAGAGAAATGTGCTCGACTTCACCCTGAAATTTCAACAGCTACTAAAATTACATCATCCTACAAACAGTCATGTCATTCATAAATTAGAATACCCATTGGGGAAAAGAAAGACAGTGAAACAAGTGAATCACGTATAATCACTTTTTTTTCTTCTTAATGAATTAAAAAAAAAACTCAAAGAGGAATGAAATTGACACAAAAGAAATGGTCTCACCATATGATTATAAGTTTTGGTTTAGGTTTAGGATATAGGTTTAGGTTAAGGTTAGGCTATAGGTTATAATTAAGTTTAGGTTATAGGTTTTGGCTTAGGTTTAGGTTAAGGTTTAGGTTTAGGTTATAGGCTTAGGTTTAGGTTATAGGTTATAGCTTTTGGGAACTTGATTATAGGTTAAGGTTTAGGTTTAGGAAATCGGGTTCAGGTTCAGGATTGGGTTTAGGTTTGGGTTTTCAAGTTTAGGTTTAGGTTAAGTAGTTGAGATTAGGATTAGGTGTAGGTTTGGGTTTAAGGATTTGAGAATACATTTAGGTTTTAAGTTTAGGTTTAAGTTAAAGGTTTAGGGAAAGGTTATAAGTTTAGGTTAGGTTTAGGTTTAGGTTTAGGTTTAGGTTATAGGTTATAACTTTAGGGAATTGAGAATGGGTTATGGTTTAGGTTTAGGAAATCAGGTTCAGGTTCGGGATTGGGTTTAAGTTTGGGTTTTCAAGTTTAGGTTTAGGTTTAGGTTAGGGAGTTGAGATTAGGATTAGGTGTAGGTTTAGGTTTAGGGAATTAAGTTTAGGTTATAGGTTTAGGTTATAGGTTTTGGGATTTGGGAATAGTTTTAGGTTATAAGTATAGGTTTAGGTTAGGTTATAGGTTAAGGTTTAAGGATTTGAGTTTAGGTTATAGGATTAGGTTACGGTTTAGGTTTAGGTTATAGGTTTTGGGATTTGAGAATGGGTTCAGGTTTAGGTTATATGTTTTGGTTTTGGTTTAGGTTATAGGTTTTGGGATTTGAGAATGGGTTCGGGTTTAGGTTATAAGTTTTGGTTTTGGTTTAGGTTTATATTATAGGTTTTTGGATTTGAGAATGGGTTATGGTTTAGGTTTAGGTTTAGGAAATCGGGTTCAGGTTCGGGATTGGGTTTGAGTTTGGGTTTTCAAGTTTAGGTTTAGGTTTAGGTTAGGGAGTTGAGATTAGGATTAGGTGTAGGTTTAGCTTTAAGGAATTGAGTTTAGGTTATAGGTTTAGGGAAAGGTTAGGTTTAGGTTATAAGTTTTGGGATTTGGGAATAGTTTTAGGTTATAAGTATAAGTTTAGGTTAGGTTATAGGTTAAGGTTTAGGGATTTAAGTTTAGGCTATAGGTTTAGGTTTAGGTCTAGGTTTAGGTTTAGGGAATTGAGTTTAGGTTATAGCTTTAGGGAAAGGTTAGGTTTAGGTTATAGGTTTTGGGATTTGGGAATAGTTTTAGGTTATAAGTATAGGTTTAGGTTAGGTTATAAGTTAAGGTTTAGGGATTTGAGTTTAGGTTATAGGATTAGGTTTAGGTTTAGGTTTAGGGATTTGAGTTAGGTTATAGGTTTAGGTTTAGGTTTTAGGTTTAGGTTTAGCTTTAGGTTTGGATTTTAGGATTTGAGAATGGGTTCGGGTTTAGGTTATAGGTTTTGGTTTCAGTTTAGATTATAGGTTTTGGGATTTGATAATGGGTTCGGGTTTAGGTTATAGGTTATAGGTTTTGGTTTTGGTTTAGGTTATAGGTTTTGATTTAGGTTATAGGTTAACGGTTTAGGTTAAGGTTTAGGTTGAGGTTATAGGTTTTTGGGATTTGAGAATGGGTTCGAGTTTAGGCTATAGGTTTTGGTTTTGGTTTAGGTTATAGGCTTTGGTTTAGGTTATAGGTTATAGGTTTAGGTTATAGGTTATTGGATTTGAAAATGTGTTCGGGTTTAGGATATAGGTTTTGATTTTGGTTTTGATTATATGTTTTGATTTAGGTTATAGTTTATAGGTTTAGGTTTTAGGTTTTGGTTTTGGTTTTGATTTAGGTTATTGGTTATAGGTTTAGGTTAAGGTTTAGGGAAAGGTAATAGGTTTTGATTTAGGTTATAGGTTATAGGTTTAGGTTTTAGGTTTAGGTTTAGGTTTTGATTTATGTTATAGGTTATAGGTTTAGGTTAAGGTTTAGGTTTAGGTTATAGGTTTTGGTTATATGTTATAGGTTTAGGTTAAGGTTTAGGTTTAGGATATAGGTTTTGGGATTTGAGAATGGATTCGGGTTTATGTTATAGGTTTTGGTTTTGGTTTAAGTTATAGGTTTTGTGTTTTGAGAATGGGTTCGGGTTTAGGTTATAAGTTTTGATTTTGGTTTAGGTTTAGGTTATAGGTTTTTGGATTTGAGAATGGGTTATGGTTTAGGTTTAGAAAATCGAGTTTAGGTTCGAGATTGGGTTTAAGTTTGAGTTTTCAAGTTTATGTTTAGGTTTTGGTTAGGGAGTTGAGATTAGGATTAGGTGTTGGTTTAGCTTTAGGGAATTGAGTTTGGGTTATAGGTTTAGGGAAATGTTAGGTTTAAGTTATAGGTTTTGGGATTTGGGAATAGTTTTAGGTTATAAGTATAGGTTTAGGTTAGGTTATAGGTTAAGGTTTAGGGATTTGAGTTTAGGCTATAGGTTTAAGTTTAGGTCTCGGTTTAGGTTTAGGGAATTGAGTTTAGGTTATAGGTTTAGGGAAAGGTTAGGTTTTGGTTATAGGTTTTGGGATTTAGGAATAGTTTTAGGTTATAAGTATAGGTTTAGGTTAGGTTATAAGTTAAGGTTTAGGGATTTGAGTTTAGGTTATAGGATTAGGTTTAGGTTTAGGTTTAGGGATTTGAGTTTAGGTTGTAGGTTTAGGTTTAGGTTTTAGGTTTAGGTTTAGGTTTAGGTTTGCGTTTTGGGATTTGAGAATGGGTTCGGGTTTAGGTTATAGGTTTTGGTTTCGGTTTAGGTTATAGGTTTTGGGATTTGATAATGGGTTCGGGTTTAGGTTATAGGTTATAGGTTTTGGTTTTGGTTTAGGTTATACATTTTGATTTAGGTTATAGGTTAGCGATTTAGGTTAAGGTTTTGGTTGAGGTTATAGGTTTTTTGGATTTGAGAATGGGTTCGGGTTTAGGCTATAGGTTTTGGTTTTAGTTTAGGTTATAGGTTTTGGTTTAGGTTATAGGTTATAGGATTTGAGAATGTGTTTGTGTTTAGGATATAGGTTTTGGTTTTGTTTTTGATTATTTGTTTTGATTTAGGTTATAGGTTATAGGTTTAGGTTAAGGTTTAGGGAAAGGTAATAGGTTTTGATTTAGGTTATAGGTTATAGGTTTAGGTTTTAGGTTTAGGTTTAGGTTTTGATTTATGTTATAGGTTATAGGTTTAGGTTAAGGTTTAGGTTTAGGTTTAGGTTTAGGTTTAGGTTATAGGTTTTGGGATTTGAGAATGGGTTCGGGTTTAGGTTATAGGTTATAGGTTTAGGTTAAGGTTTAGGTTTAGGTTATAGGTTTTGGGATTTGAGAATGGGTTCGGGTTTAGGTTATAGGTTTTGCGATTTGAGAATGGGTTTGGGTTTATGTTATAGGTTTTGGTTTTGGTATAGGTTATAGGTTTTGTAATTTGAGAATGGGTTTGGGTTTATGTTATAAGTTTTGGTTTTGGTTTAGGTTTAGGTTATTGGTTTTTGGATTTGAGAATGGGTTATGGTTTAATTTTAAAAAATCGGGTTCAGGTTCGGGATTGGTTTTAAGTTTGAGTTTTCAAGTTTATGTTTAGGTTTTGGTTAGGGAGTTGAGATTAGGATTAGGTGTAGGTTTAGCTTTAGGGAATTGAGTTTAGGTTATAGGTTTAGGGAAAGGTTAGGTTTAGGTTATAGGTTTTGGGATTTGGGAATAGTTTTAGGTTATAAGTATAGGTTTAGGTTAGGTTATAGGTTATGGTTTAGGGATTTGAGTTTAGGTTATAGGTTTAAGTTTAGGTCTAGGTTTAGGTTTAGGGAATTGAGTTTAGGTTATAGGTTTAGGGAAAGGTTAGGTTTAGGTTATAGGTTTTGGGATTTGGGAATAGTTTTAGGTTATAAGTATAGGTTCAGGTTAGGTTATAGATTAAGGTTTAGGGATTTGTGTTTAGGTTATAGGATTAGGTTACGGTTTAGGTTTAGGTTATAGGTTTTGGGATTTGAGAAAGGGTTCGGGTTTAGGTTATAGGTTTTGGTTTTGGTATAGGTTATAGGTTTTGTAATTTGAGAACGGGTTCGGGTTTAGGTTATAAGTTTTAGTTTTGGTTTAGGTTTAGGCTATAGCTTTTTGGATTTGAGAATGGGTTATGGTTTAGGTTTAGAAAATCGGGTTCAGCTTCGGGATTGGGTTTAAGTTTGAGTTTTCAAGTTTATGTTTAGGTTTTGGTTAGGGAGTTGAGATTAGGATTCGGTGTAGGTTTAACTTTAGGGAATTGAGTTTAGGTTATAGGTTTAGGGAAAGGTTAGGTTTAGGTTATAGGTTTTGGGATTTGGGAATAGTTTTAGGTTATAAGTATAGGTTTAGGTTAGGTTATAGGTTATGGTTTAGGGATTTGAGTTTAGGCTATAGGTTTAAGCTTAGGTATAGGTTTAGGTTTAGGGAATTGAGTTTAGGTTATAGCTTTAGGGAAAGGTTAGGTTTAAGTTATAGGTTTTGGGATTTGGGAATAGTTTTAGGTTATAAGTATAGGTTTAGGTTAGGTTATAAGTTAAGGTTTAGGGATTTGAGTTTAGGTTATAGGATTAGGTTTAGGTTTAGGTTTAGGAATTTAAGTTTAAGCTATAGGTTTAGGTTTAGGTTTGCGTTTTGGGATTTGAGAATGGGTTTGGGTTTAGGTTATTGGTTTTGGTTTCGGTTTAGGTTATAGGTTTTGGGATTTGATAATGGGTTCGGGTTTAGGTTATAGGTTATAGGTTTTGGTTTTGGTTTAGGTTATAAGTTTTGATTTAGGTTATAGGTTAACGGTTTAGGTTGAGGTTATAGGTTTTTTGGATTTGAGAATGGGTTCGGGTTTAGGCTATAGGTTTTGGTTTTGGTTTAGGTTATAGGTTATAGGTTATAGGATTTGAGAATGTGTTTGGGTTTAGGATATAGGTTTTGGTTTTGGTTTTGATTATATGTTTTGATTTAGGTTATAGGTTATAGGTTTAGTTTTTAGGTTTTGGTTTTGGTTTTGATTTAGGTTATAGGTTATAGGTTTAGGTTAAGGTTTAGGGAAAGGTAATAGGTTTTGATTTAGGTTATAGGTTATAGGTTTAGGTTTTAGGTTTAGGTTTAGGTTTTGATTTATGTTATAGGTTATAGATTTAGGTTAAGGTTTAGGTTTAGGTTTAGGTTTAGGTTATTGGTTTTGGGATTTGAGAATGGGTTCGGGTTTAGTTTATAGGTTTTGGTTATAGGTTATAGGTTTAGTTTAAGGTTTAGGTTTAGGTTATAGGTTTTGGGATTTGAGAATGGGTTCGTGTTTAGGTTATAGGTTTTGCAATTTGAGAATGGGTTCGGGTTGAGGTTATAGGTTTTGGTTTTGGTATAGGTTATAGGTTTTGTGATTTGAGAATGGGTTCGGGTTTAGGTTATAAGTGTTGGTTTTGGTTTAGGTTAAGGTTATAGGTTTTTGGATTTGAGAATGGGTTATGGTTTAATTTTAGAAAATCAGGTTCAGGTTCGGGATTGGGTTTGAGTTTGAGTTTTCAAGTTTATGTTTAGGTTTAAGTTAGGGACTTGAGATTAGAATTAGGTGTAGGTGTTGCTTTAGGGAATTGAGTTTAGCTTATAGGTTTAGGGAAAGGTTAGGTTTAGGTTATAGGTTTTCGAATTTGGGAATAGTTTTAGGTTATAAGTATAGGTTTAGGTTAGGTTACAGGTTAAGGTTTAGGGATTTGAGTTTAGGCTATAGGTTTAAGTTTAGGTCTAGGTTTAGGTTTAGGGAATTGAGTTTAGGTTATAGGTTTAGGGAAAGGTTAGGTTTTGGTTATAGGTTTTGGGATTTGGGAATAGTTTTAGGTTATAAGTATAGGTTCAGGTTAGGTTATAGGTTAAGGTTTAGGGATTTGTGTTTAGGTTATAGGATTAGGTTACGGTTTAGGTTTAGGTTATAGGTTTTGGGATTTGAGAATGGGTTCGGGTTTAGGTTATAGGTTTTGGTTTTGGTTAAGGTTATAGGTTTAGGGTATAGGTTTTTGGATTTGAGAATGGGTTCGGGTTTAGGTTATAGGTTTTGGTTTTGGTTTAGGTTATAGGTTTTGATTTAGGTTATAGGTTAATGGTTTTGGTTAAGGTTTAGGTTTAGGTTATAGGTTTTTGGATTTGAGAATGGGTTCGGGTTTAGGTTATAAGTTTTGGTTTTAATTTAGGTTTAGGTTTAGGTTATAGGTTTTTGGATTTGAGAATGGGTTATGGTTTAGGTTTAGGAAATCGAGTTCAGGTTCGGGATTGGGTTTAAGTTTGGGTTTTCAAGTTTAGGTTTAGGTTTAGGTTAGGGAGTTGAGATTAGGATTAGGTGTAGGTTTAGATTTAGGGAATTGAGTTTAGGTTATAGGTTTAGGGAAAGGTTAGGTTTAGGTTATAGGTTTTGGGATTTGTGAAAAGTTTTAGGTTATAAGTATAGGTTTAGGTTAGATTATAGGTTAAGGTTTAGGGATTTGAGTTTAGGCTATAGGTTTAGGTTTAGGTCTGGGTTTAGGTTTAGGGAATTGAGTTTAGGTTATAGGTTTAGGGAAAGGTTAGGTTTAGGTTATAGGTTTTGGGATTTGGGAATAGTTTTAGGTTATAAGTATAGGTTTAGGTTAGGTTATAGGTTAAGGTTTAGGGAATTGAGTTTAGGTTATAGGATTACGTTACGGTTTCGGTTTAGGTTATTGGTTTTGGGATTTGAGAATGGGTTCGGGTTTAGGTTATAGGTGTATAGGTTTTGGTTTAGGCTCTAGGTTTTTGGATTTAAGAATGGGTTCGGGTTTAGATTATAGGTTTTGGTTTTGGTTTAGGTTATAGGTTTTGGGATTTGATAATGGGTTCGTGTTTAGGTTATAGGTTTTGGTTTTGGTTTAGGTTATAGGTTTTGATTTAGGTTATAGGTTAACGGTTTTGGTTAAGGTTTAGGTTTAGGTTATAGGTTTTTGGATTTGAGAATGGGTTCGGGTTTATGTTATAAGTTTTGATTTTGGTTTTGGTTTAGGTTTATGTTATAGGTTTTTGGATTTGAGAATGGGTTACGGTTTAGGTTTAGGAAATTGGGTTCAGATTCGGGATTGGGTTTAAGTTTAGGTTTTCAAGTTTAGGTTTAGGTTTAGGTTAGGGAGTTGAGATTAGGATTAGGTTTAGGTTTAGCTTTAGGGAATTGAGTTTAGGTTATAGGTTTAGGGAAAGGTTAGGTTTCGGTTATAGGTTTTGGGATTTGGTTTAGGTTATAGGTTTTGGTTTAGGTTATAGGTTTAGGTTATAGGTTTTGGGATTTGAGAATGGGTTCGGGTTTAGGTTATAGGTTTTGGTTTAGGTTATAGGTTTTGTGATTTGAGAATGGGTTCGAGTTTAGATTATAAGTTTTTGTTTTGGTTTAGGTTTAGGTTATAGGTTTTTGGATTTGAGTATGGGTTATGGTTTAGGTTTAGGAAATTGAGTTCAGGTTCGGGATTGGGTTTAGGTTTAGGTTAGGGAGTTAAGATTAGGATTAGGTGTAGGTTTAGGTTTAGGGAATTGAGTTTAAGTTATAGGTTTAGGGAAAGGTTAGGTTTAGGTTATAGGTTTTGGGATTTGAGAATAGTTTTAGGTTATAAGTATAAGTTTAGGTTAGGTTACAAGTTAAGGTTTAGGGATTTTAGTTTAGGTTATAGGATTAGGTTTAGGTTTAGGTTTAGGGATTTGATTTTAGGTTATAGGTTTAAGTTTAGGTTCTAGGTTGAGGTTTAGGTTTAGGTTTGGGATTTGAGATTTTAGAATGGGTTCGGGTTTAGGTTATAGGTTTTGGTTTTGGTTTAGGTTATAGGTTTTGGGATTTGATAATGGGTTCGGGTTTCGGTTTTAGGTTTTGGTTTTGGTTTAGGTTATTGTAACGCCCTGAAATTCGGGGGTCGAGCATAACTCAGCTCCCGAGTTCCAAAACATCACTTATGCAACATATTTAATGATGGATGTATGTTGACTGTATTAGTGCATAAAACATGGAATAGATTAAGCCAAAACACAGATATGATTCAGGGATAAGTGAATAAAGCAAGCGGAAGACTTATAGAAAAATATGTGTACAAGTGTAAATCCCTGAAGTATATATACAACCAGGTCGTATGAAAGTGTTACTTAACAAAATTATAAGTATCAAGTTACATCATTTAAATTCCCAAAAATAATCCCAGAGATCCCACGCATTAGACCAAGGCTCGCTAGAACCCGTTTGAAAACTGCATATACGAGAACGCAGCCTCATCATCATCCATCTCCCGCTCTGCCTCAGACGTCGCATCCACATCTGCAACATCAGAACCTAAGACAGAGTCTGGTGGGTGTTTAACACTGCCCCGGAAACGTGGGAGTGAGTGATCAACTTAGTGGAACAATAAGGCACTGGTTAACATGTTATCAGTTCAATCAAACAGTAATAATAAAGAAAAATAATTAAATAAATCCTAAGTACTCTTATTAATGCAAGGATGTATGCAAAATGATGCGTGCCCTCACGCGTACACCCTCAGCGTCTTCATCTTACGTTACGCATGACATCGCCTCAAAGTGCGCCACATCTATAAAGCACATGCAAATGCGGTGCATGGATATGATTACCAAGTTGTTATTAGTCCATTTCATACAGCAGGATTGGGAAGCTAAGATACCTTCCTCATGTCACCATCCAAACAGTGATCCATACTAGGGTCGTCAATCCTAGACATCTCATACGATTATATAGTTGAGGTCATAGCAAAGGGCTTGTCACCAATCAATGCACGCCTTTCACGCCCTTACTACCATAGTTCGGCTCGTCACCTCCTTGCGGTATCCAGGTATGCTCGAGGTCACTACAAAGGGCTCGTCACCAATCAATGTAGGCCGACAGCATGAATATAGTGTCCCATACCACCATAATCAGCTCACGAGTTTAGTTGCTCACTGGTCACTACGGGGAGGCTCGTCACCCCAGCGTAGGCCGACAGCTCGACCACGGTGTCCCATACCACCATGTCCGGCTCATGAGTCTTAGCGGATCGAGGTACCATGGTTAATAGGATTTCACTGGTAAGTTCGGTACCCTAGATTCAAGTAGTAGCATCCATACATGGTGAACATACATCGGATAATCGGGTTACTTGACGAACTCGACTAGCACGAGCGCATGTTGAGTTGAGCGACATAGAGTGCGCAAACACTCCGCGTGGCCAAACCACTGCCGACAACTCTAATACGGCTCGGGTTTGTCTAATACGTCCTACGTGACGAAAGCTACCTCAACCACGAATATAGAGTCGATTACCGATTTCCTGGACTAATGCATAGTCCCACACACCTTACACTACAACAGATATTCATATGGAAGGTAAGACAGTAATGGAACAACAACTTAAATCATGGTACATACGCATCTGAAGAATCTCAACTTAACATAAATGTAAGCATAGGTAATGCTTGAATTTAAATAACATGGAATGTAACTTGAATAAAGGAAATCATGCACATCAATAGGAGTGTTGAGAATCACTTCTCAACGCCCACAATTAGTGTAACAAATTACACTTTAGATCATTCATGCATTTCTACAAACACTTAGCATACATGGAACAACATACATGACGTATGTTGAAATACATGCATTTTGACAATTCCTTTTACCAAGGAGTTGTCATACATGCATCTAGTATACATACATGACAAATAATCATGGCAAACATAAGTGCATATTTTATATGTATACGGTACTTTATAAATACACATAGAATACACAAATCTCAATATAGCACATGCATATCAGGAAAGCAACGTAAACACAACATTTGGCATGTGAAATCTCATCCGTAACAAGAATAAATCACTAACTAGCATTGAAAGCCATGAAAACCATAACCTATACACTTAAAGTCCGCACCATAAGCAAACAAAGAAACACCAAACTGATTTAGACGAGTTGTCTTCGTCAACGGCGATAGAATACCCTAAAATAAGGATAGAAATGAGATACAACAACACCAAGACTAATCTAAGCTCTAACACAGGTTAGGGTTAGGTTAACTTACCCCAAAATGAACTCAGAACCGTCAGAATAACGATTCAAAGTGAAGGTTCAAAGATGAAGAAGAACAAGGAAGAATCCAAGATGATTCACCAACTTATCTCTCTCACTTTCTCTCTCTTTTCCACTCTCTTTCCAAGCTAGGGTTAGAGAAAATTCGTATGGAAAAGAGGGCTAGGGTTTAAGGACTATAAATAGGCCTGTATTTGATGAAAATAACCCCAGGGACAAGGTATACTTAGGTTATAACCAAAGCATGCCTTTCTCGATCCAACGAAGCACTTCTGGTGGGCCTATAACCACGAAAGGTCGGACTTAAGCTCCTTGACCATGGATCTAGGTCAAGCTGAGTTTTCATACCAACTGGCTCTTTAGATCAGCCGTGGTGGACCACACTCAATTCAACGGTCACGGAATCTCGATCAGGTCCACAAGCACTAGGATATGCTTGGGCCAACTATCCTGATCAGAGGATGAAATTGGGTCAGAATCCAATGATCAGATAGCTTAAAATCGTCGCGCAAGCAACACGACTCAGATTTCGTAAAAACTTATTAAATATCCAACCGTTCTCACACTCTTCACTCCGAACTCAATCAAATAGACCCAGAACATCACATGGACTTGATTTTCGAGGTGATGGTCAAGCCCAACTCGGTGACCGCAACAGCCTAAGATCATCGCTATCGGACTTTCGACGCGCAGTCCAGGTCTGATCCAGATCTTCCAAAAATTTCTCAGAACAATTGGATTTAGCGATGGATCTCAGATTTCAGAGTAACGTAGCGCTAACTAATCTACAAGTTTTAAGCCATGCAGATACAATTTAAAGTGATTGATGCGAATTTCACAAGCAATCGAGTATAGCGCTAATTACCCCAAAAACAACTACTTAAGGAAAGATTAGCATAAAAATTCCAAGGTCGTTACAGTTATAGGTTTTGATTTAGGTAATCGGTTAACGGTTTAGGTTATAGGTTTTTGGATTTGAGAATGGGTTCGGGTTTAGGTTATAAGTTTTGGTTTTAGTTTAGGTTTAGGTTTAGGTTATAGGTTTTTGGATTTGAGAATGGGTTACGGTTTAGGTTTAGGAAATCTGGTTCAGGTTCGAGATTGGGTTTACGTTTGGGTTTTCAAGTTTAGGTTTAGGTTTAGGTTAGGGAGTTGAGATTAAGATTAGGTGTAGGTTTAGCTTTAGGGAATTGAGTTTAGGTTATAGGCTTAGGGAAAGGTTAGGTTTAGGTTATAGGTTTTGGGATTTGGTTTAGGTTATAGGTTCTGGTTTAGGTTATAGGTTTTTGGTTTAGCGAAAGGTTTAGGTTTAGGTTATAGGTTTTTGGATTTGAGTATGGGTTATGGTTTAGGTTTAGGAAATTGGGTTCAGGTTTGGGATTGGGTTTAGGTTTGGGTTTTCAAGTTTAGGTTTAGGTTTAGGTTAGGGAGTTAAGATTAGGATTAGGTGTAGGTTTAGGTTTAGGGAATTGAGTTTAGGTTATATGTTTAGGGAAAGGTTAGGTTTAGGTTATAGGTTTTGGGATTTGGGAATAGTTTTAGGTTATAAGTTTAGGTTTCAGATAGGTTATAGGATAAGGTTTAGGTTTTTGAGTTTAGGCTATAGGTTTAGGTTTAGGTGTAGGTTTAGGTTTAGGGAATTGAGTTTAGGTTATAGGTTTAGGGAAAGGTTAGGTTTAGGTTATAGGTTTTGGGATTTGGGAATAATTTTAGGTTATAAGTATAGGTTTAGGTTAGGTTACAGGTTAAGGTTTAGGGATTTGAGTTTAGGCTATAGGTTTATGTTTAGGTCTAGGTTTAGATTTAGGGAATTGAGTTTAGGTTATAGGTTTAGGAAAATGTTAGGTTTAGGTTATAGGTTTTGGGATTTGGGAATAGTTTTTGGTTATAAGTATAGGTTTAGGTTAGGTTATAGGTTAAGGTTTAGGGATTTGAGTTTAGGTAATAGGATTAGGTTACGGTTTAGGTTTAGGTTATAGGTTTTGGGATTTGAGAATGGGTTTGGGCTTAGGTTATAGGTTTTGGATTTGGTTTAGGTTTAGGTTTAGGGATTTGAGTTTTGGTTATAGGTTTAGGTTTAGGTTTGGGTTTGGGTTTTGAGATTTGAGAATGGGTTCTAGCTTAGGTTATAGGTTTTGGTTTTGGTTTAGGTTATAGGTTTTGATTTTGGTTTAGGTTTTAGGTTATAGGTTTTGATTTAGGTTATAGGTTAACAGTTTAGGTTAAGGTTTAGGTTTAGGTTATAGGTTTTTGAATTTGAGAATGGGTTCGGGTTTAGGTTATAAGTT
Organism: Magnolia sinica; assembly: GCF_029962835.1. NCBI lineage: Eukaryota > Viridiplantae > Streptophyta > Magnoliopsida > Magnoliales > Magnoliaceae > Magnolia > Magnolia sinica. The sequence goes on from NC_080583.1 coordinate 34,594,375, forward strand.
TTGGTTTTGGTTTTGGTTTTGGTTTAGGTTATAGGCTTTTGGATTTGAGAATGGGTTATGGTTTAGGTTTAGGAAATCGGGTTCAGGTTCGGGATTGGGTTTAAGTTTGGGTTTTCAAGTTTAGGTTTAGGTTTAGGTTAGGTAGTTGAGATTAGGATTAGGTGTAGGTTTAGCTTTAGGGAATTGAGTTTAGGTTATAGGTTTAGGGAAAAGTTAGGTTTAGGTTATAGGTTTTGGGATTTGAGAATAGTTTTAGGTTATAAGTATAGGTTTAGGTTAGGTTATAAGTTAAGGTTTAGGGATTTGAGTTTAGGTTATAGGATTAGGTTTAGGGAATTGAGTTTAGGTTTAGGTTTTAGGTTTATGTTTAGGTTTAGGTTTGGTTTAGGTTATTGGTTTTGATTTAGGTTATAGGTTAACGGTTTAGGTTGTAGGTTTTTGGATTTGAGAATGTGTTTGGGTTTAGGCAATAGGTTTTGGCTTTGGTTTAGGTTATTGGTTTTGGTTTAGGTTATAGGTTATAGGTTTAGGTTTATGTTTAGGTTTAGATTATAGGTTATAGGATTTGAGAATGCATTCGAGTTTAGGATATAGGTTTTGGTTATATGTTTTGATTTAGGTTTAAGTTATAGGTTTAGGTTATAGTTTAAGGTTATAGGTTTAGGTTAAGGTTACGGTTTAGGTTAAGGTTGAGGTTTAGGTTATAGGTTAAGGTTTTAGGTCATAGGTTTTGGTTTAGGTTAAGGTTTAGGTTTAGGTTATAAGATATAGGTTTAGGGAATTGAGAATATGTTAAGGTTTAGGTTTAGGAAATCGGGTTTGGGTTAGGGATCGGGTTTATGTTTGGGTTTTCAAGTTTAGGTATAGGTTTAGGTTAGGGAGTTAAGATTAGGATTAGGTGTAGGTTTAGGTTTAGGGATTTGAGAATACATTTAGGTTCTAGGTTTAGGTTTAGGTTTTAGGTTTTAGGTTAAGGTTATATGTTTCGGTTAAGGTTTAGGTTTAAGTTAAGGTTGAGATTTAGGTTATAGGTTAAGGTTTTAGGTCATAGGTTTTGGTTTAGGTTAAGGTTATAGGTATAGGTTAAGGTTTAGGTTTAGGTTTAGGTTTAGGTTTAGGTTATAAGATAAAGGTTTAGGGAATTGAGAATAGGTTAAGGTTTAGGTTTAGGAAATCGGGTTCGGGTTCGGGATCGGGTTTATGTTTGGGTTTTCAAGTTTAGGTATAGGTTTAGGTTAGGGAGTTAAGATTAGGATTAGGTGTAGGTTTAGGTTTAGGGATTTGAGAATACATTTAGGTTTTAGGTTTAGGTTTTAGGTTTTAGGTTAAGGTTTAGGTTTAGGTTAAGGTTGAGGTTTAGGTTATAGATTAAGGTTTTAGGTCATAGGTTTTGGTTTCGATTAAGGGTATGGTCCCTGCAAATACAGATATAAACACGGCCATCCGGCACAAATGACCAGGCCCTTCCAATGCTGTCCATAAAAAATGGACAGCTTCATCATGGTCATAATAGCGGTTCCCTCTTTTCAGGGAACCCCGCTCTTCCGAATAGCTCCGACACACATCCGAGTCTGCTCCATTAATTTCGATCAAATACATAAGCACGGCCTGTCCAAATGGCTAGGCCCTTCTAATGCTGTCCATATGAAATGGACAGCTTCATCATGGTCATAACAACGGTTCCCACCTTCCAGGGCCCCCGCTCATCCGGATAGCTCCGACGCATATCCGGGTCTGCTCCATTAATTTCGAGTAAATTTATTGGAGCAAATACATAACCACTTGGTCCTAAATACTTACTTTATAAAAGAAAATCTCCCATGTTTTCTCAAAATTTTCATTTCGATCTTTTTTGGCCCAAATACATGTCAATGCATGAGAATCATGCATAAACATAGACTTTAAGCAAAATACATGAGGGAAATTACAACATAGATATCATGCACATGATATTACATAATGTATTATTTAATGAACTATACATGTGCATTCTTGACAAGAGACATACCAGATGCTTGAATTTGAAATATGCAGCTCCAACCCTCCTACATTCAACATCCACCTGAAATAATGCGCATAACCCTCATGCTTGAGTAATCAAAACAGGAATGTACAAGTAAAACCATAAAATCAGAGATACTCACTGTATTTTCAAGATCTCCTCCATAATTGATAATTCATTCTAAAGCCCTTCTCCCTCCTCCTTTACCCGGGCTTGGGACCGGCAATGCAAGGAGTTGCATTGGCGGAGTTAAAAAAGGGCTTAGGCTCCATTTGGTTTTTTTTAAAAAAAATATTTTCATAAATACTAATGTGATGACCAAATGGAGCCTAAGACTATAAATACGTTCAAATATAGAGTACAAAAATCATTCAATATTAAAAAAAATAAAAAAAAAGTGCCAAATTAGTTCAAAATGCACACAACAAGTTCAAAATTTGTTCAAAATGCACACAACACATGTTCAATTATACAGTGCCAAATTTGTTCAAATTATTGAATTCTCAAAGCCTCTTTCCCCCATTGCACAAATGATCCTAGACCGGCCTCTCCAAGTGTAGATGCGAACCCATTTTCTTTCCACAAAGGAGCGTGAGGTTGTATAACCTCAGTCAGGACAACAACAAAAGCTCCATCCTCCAACGGCTTGCAATGGACAGTTGCATTTGGATTAACTTCGTGTACTTCACCACGAGTAACTACACCACGTTTTTCAAAACCAAGCAAGTCGCATCTTTTACCAATATATATAATATCTGCCTACATTTACATATAAAATGGCATTGGTATTGTTAGCATTTATAATATAATTGTAAGCTCATTATAGTAAAAAATTTATACTTGCATACCGACGATGCTTGAGTAGATTTAGCGACTGTTGGTGATGAGAGATTTTGAGTATACTGTCTATCTTTCTGCATATCCACCAATGTTTTCTTCATCTCAACTATATCTTAAGTCATACCATCCAATTTTTTCTTCACCTGAGATAACTCTTGAGTTACACTCTCTTTTTCTTTTGTCACATTCTCTACCTTTGAACGAGCAGGGGTTGACTTCTTCAGTCCTACCTTGTTTATTAAGCAAACTAGACCCTGCATTCGCCCTCTATTGTCAGAACCAACCAACTGTAAAACATTGTAAATCAAGTTATTAGGATATTCATAATTACCATAAAACTTAAGTAATTTTTAAATTTTATTAGTACCTCTGTAAGGGCATCATCCATGCCAGTCATCCTAGAAGCAGGATTGCTACTATAGAGCTCATCTAGTTTTTCCGGTGAAAAAATACAAATGAATGCAATATAATTCAAAGTTATATATAGGCTTTTCATAAGGGTACTAGTTAGTGGTACGAGGGATGCACTTACAGCAAGGTCAGGATATTGGACAACTTTGTCCTTTCTTGTATAGGCTCTTAAGAAGACTTCACATCTACCTATCTCGACATCAGAGGTAAGATTCTTCTCCATCGCCTTTGGCACATTACATATCATTCAAATACACATCATTAATAGATTTAGATGAGTGATAATTCAAATTTAAATTCAATTTTAAACTATAATATCTATTTTTAAATACATACCATCTTATGGCGAGTAACAGCCTTGATGTGCCTCCCAAGACACGCAGGTCCTTTTAGCTTGGCCCGATTGACTTTATTCTTTGCGCTTACCCTCTTGAATTCCTCGGTGGTATGTTGATCCACGAAGGCCCTCCAATCCTCCATAGGGATACCTAAGGGGCAGGACCATCTCTTACAGCAATAGGATCCTTGTTATAATATATTTTTTAGTCAATCTTCTCTTGTAATTCCTCCACGCTTCATTGATGCATTTTGTAACATAATCAAGACTTGCAGCCCAACTTTGACCCTCAAACTCATAAAACTGTGACAATCTTTCTGTGACCATATGAATTTGTTCATGAGGTACTTGGCGAAAGTCCAGGTATATGATCGGGATATGAGAATGGGTGAGGACACCAACATGCGATGCAAAGTCTCTGTGATCGGAACAATCCTCATTCGGTTGCCCAAATTCATTCGTCTTTAGGACTTTTTTCCTATCAGGTGGCACAAGTAAAAAAAACCCCCTAGTAATGTCTCTTTTTTTAGATGAAGAAGAAGCTAACACAATTACATAAAAAAGAATAATAGTTATATATACACATCATTAATTACTGCCAATATATAAGGAAAAGGAAATTTACATATATAATTAAGGAGAAGTATCTTATTACCTTTGGTGTTACTTGAATCTGTACTCCCAAGCACCTGCGCACCCAATACCTCTGGTTATGAATCCATGTGCCTATTTCTTCCCTAATATGAAAATATAAGAAAAGAAAAAAAAGCTAATGGTTAAGAAATAATTTAGATCACAGATAAAGTACAAAAAATTCACTATATTATCCAAACCTTGTTTAGATTTCCTCCAATAAATATCATTCTGTTACATGCTTAGAAAATACAAACAAATCAGTAGATTCTCTTTGATCGTTTTCTTTTCTTTGTTTTCTCGACCACAACACTGACATCTTCAGATTCATTGAATATCAACTCATCAACCATTGCTAATGAGGTGAGATCAAGTCCTGCATCGGCATTACTTACAGCCTTTAATCGTTCCGATAGAACGCACATCTCTTCTTCGACAAAAGTTTTTTTGGGAACCTCCAAGACCACATGCCAATTAGGATTTTTTAGATCTCTGGAGTAGAAAACTTGCGTGGCATGCTTTGAAAGAATGAAGGGCTCGTCACCGACTTTGTCTGAACTGTAAAGACTAGCCAAATTTACTAATCTCAAGTTCGCTTCTGCATCAAAAGAAACACCATGATGTGTCACTTTCACCCAATCACACTTAAATAGGACGGGCTTGTACCCTGTTCGGTACTCCAATTGGATAATTCTACGAAGGACTCCGTAGTAAGGTTTATTTTTATCCACTGTATTGATATCCTTAGCACTTGATCGAAAGGTTGTCATACCCTCTGTCCTAACCCCACTGTTTTGGTTCATTTTATTCTCCTCATAGTCCTTAGTGACAAAGAGGAAACCATTAATACAATATTTATTTTATTGCATAGAAAAAGCTAGAGGTCCTCTCACAACATCTTTAAATCCATTATCGTCAGATTCAATGAACTTTGGTTGTCTCTTCAACCAAGATATGAATTCGTCCTCGCTAGGCACCCTGTTGATCCTCTTATAGCATCGCTGCAAGAAATCTTTGTGCTTCCTGTGCGATATTCGATAACATTGTTATATTGAAATCGCATAAAGGAAGATATATATATATACATATATATATGAGCTTATTATACATACCATTCCTACTCGTCGTAGCTGGGATGACTCTTCACTACCCATCTACGAGCTTGTTTGTATTCGATACCCGCTAGGATAACACTTTGACCCGAACCTACTGAACCAACATCGTCATCATTAGGGCATCATCAACGATATCTTCCAACTTACGTAGTCCTGGAATGACTCTGTTAAACAGTTTTTCCAGCTTTTCCAGTAGGCTTGTTTTCTGTTTTCCTTTATATTGGTTGCAGAATATAATTGTCTCCTCTTGGATGTACTGCTCTGCAATACAACCCGCAGGTCGTGTCTTGTTACGGACACAGGCTTTGAATGTCTTCATGAACCTGACAAAGTTAATGATACATTATATATACATGCAAATGTAGATGTTAAGCCGATTTATTCTTATTAAGCTCACAACGTACCTTTCGAATGGATACATCCATCGATAGTATACAGGACCACATATGCGAGCCTCGTAAGCCAAATGGATCGACAAATGCATCATAATGACAAATATCGATGGCGGGCATATAGTCTCAAGCTGACATAACGTCCTAGCCATGCCCCTCTTAAGAGTAAGGAGTGTTTGAAGGTCTACGGTTATCGAGCACAAGGCATTAAAGAAGGTGCAAAAGCTTGTAATTATAGGGCGAATGACCTTTCTATCCCTAAATGCATGCTGAATAAGAACTGAGAGCAAATGTTGCATCAACACATGGTAAGAATGAGACTTCATTCCCTTTAAATCTACGCAATCTTCCTTTATAATGGTCCTCTAATTCGCACTAAAATTGATCGGAACACACAGCTCATGCAAAGTCTGGATGAAAAGTTTTTTCTCTTCTTTTCTTAGACAGAAAGGACTTTGTTTCTGAATCACCTTGTCATTGTTGTTTTTCAGCCATAGACGCTTCTTAATTCCTAATTGTTTCAGGTCCCTGCGTGCATTAGCATCATCCTTGGTTTTGCCAGGCATGTTCAACATCAAGGCAACAAGGATTTCACATATATTTTTCTCAATATGCATGACATCAAGGTTGTAACGCGCGGGAATATCTTTCCAATACTCCAGATCAAATAATATAGATCATTTGAAGAACCACGATGATTCAACATCATCCGCTAGCTCTTGTCGGCCTCCATCAATACCCCTTATATTACTCTTCCCAGTCTTCCCCCACTGCATATTCAAGTTTGCGGTTTGTCTTTTGACCTCAATCCCATCCAGACAGATCGGTTGATGTCGTATCTCCACCTTCTTGTTGAACGTGCCAGCACTCGTGTCCTTCCTAGCCTGTTCTGACATTGGCAACCATCATCTGTGGCCCATATAAACATGTTTCTTTCCATATTAGTGTCGCAAAGAATCTGTGTTAAGACCACATACAGGACAATCATACTTACCCTTTGTCGTACAACCAGAAACGTTACCATATGCTGGAAAGTCATGGATTGTCCAAAGCAGAACGACACGCATGTTGAATTTATTTTCATGGTATGCATCGAACGTCGTGACCCCTTCTCGCCATAACTTTTGCAGTTCATCAATCAATGGCTATAAATAAACATCAATATCCTTTCCCGGTTGTCGCGGTCCCTCAATGAGCAAAGTCAACATAGTAAACTGAGGTTTCATGCAAAGCTTTGGTGGAAGGTTGTACATCACACACATAATGGGCCATGAACTATGCGACATACTGAAAGTGCCGAATGGGTTAAACTCATCTGTAGCCAAACCCAATCGAACATTGCGAGGCTCAGCTGAAAAATTTGTAGACTTGTCATCAAGATTCTTCCATGCAATAGAATCAGCCGGATGCTCCATCTTTTCATGTTGAAATTTCCTGGTTAAGTGCCAAGACATTTCTTTCGCCAACCATGGCACACTAAACATTCTTTGTAGCCTTGGTGTTAATGGAAAATACCTTAACACCTTCCTAGGTATTGTAGATTATTTTTTCTCAGAATCCATTTCAGTCTTGTACTTATAAGTTTTACAATTTGGACAAATGGTTTTCATCTCGTTCTCTCTCCAGTATAAGATGCAGTCATTTGGACAAGCATGGATTTTCACATAATCAAGACCCAACTTTGTAATGATCTTCTTCACTTGGTAGGTATTAGTTGGGGCCTTGTGCCTTGTTACCGGAAGGTAACACCTTCTTTAGTAGTTGAAGGAGCTCTGTAAAGCTTTTTTCACTCCATCCATGATTCACCTTTAATTTGAAAAGCTATACAATGAAAGTCAGAACGGTGAAATCTTGGGCCCCAGGGTATAGCTCAGCCATTGCGTCTCATAGATTTGCTTTAAACTCATTAGTTTCATTTTCTCCAAAGACGCTTTCAACTATAGGGGTCATGTTGGGCTCATTCTGTACAACCTCATCTAGGTTATTACCACCAAGTTCTTGAACGATCGCATTGTGAACCTCATTTAAGTTCGAGACACTATGGTATTGTTGGGAACTTGATTCACGTACAGTACACTTAGGTGATACATGCTCCCCATGCATGTTCCAAACCCTATAGCTTGGGTCGAATCCATTTTTCATTAGATGTATTTCCATATCATCATAAGAAATCGAAAAACGTGCACATCTGCAAGTGGTGCATGGACAAGGAACGAATTCTCTACCAGGAAGGTTTTCTTGTGCAAACTTTGAAAAACTTCTGATTCCAGAAAGAAAACGTGGGTCTGGAAAACTTAGTGTCATCCACTCCCTATTCATTACAGTAAAATCTCGATTAACCAACGGGTCCATTTTCAACCTGCACCTTACCAAAAATTAAAGTTAGAAATTAACCTAATGCACCATCCTCCTCAAAAGTTGAAAATGAAGGAAGTGCTATCAGATGATTGGACCCATACAGATATTATCTACTAAATACAATGTATTAAGGAGTTTGCAATCATTGTATTTTTACAATAAATTAATAATGTAATTTATAAGTAAAATCTTAAACCACTTGCATAGATGAAAAGTCTTGCATGCAATGCTAATATATCAAGCTAAATGATGGATCGTACCAGTTAAAGACTTCACCACACAAGGGCAATAGAATGCTTACAAAGACCTAGGATGAAGAAACCACACAAATATCAGCTCTATCCAAAATTTCTTCAACCCACATTAAGTTTTAATGGTGAATTACCACTGTTTCCTGTGCATCCAATCCATTCATATAGTATTGGCTCATCATGATGAAAAAAACTACCCAAAAATTGTATTATTTTGAGACTGAAGTGGACCATACGGTGTATATTTAGAATTTTTAGGTATAATTTTATAAGTGGCCAGACTAGGAGTTGAAACAGCCTGATTTTTCGAATAAAAGCCAAAAATGTTTACCCCCAAGCTAGTAAAAGAAACCCAAGGTACCCAGGCGGGGTACCTAGGCATGTTCCAATTTTCTCTCTTCTTCGTTTCTATTGCATCATCACACCCTTCTTTTCTTTTTCTTTTTTCTATCAAGACTCATTATAACAGGCCAATACTCTTACCATCCAGCGTGAACAAAAACTAAATCATTCGCAGTTATAGACACTAAGAGAGATTTCTTTTGAGGATTTTCATTTAAAAGGTTTATAACTCTATAGGGGCCGTTTGGATGCCTTTTACTTCTGTAAAATGTAAAAAAGTCAAAGTAGGGCTGAAAGTCGGGTCAGATTGGTCAGGTGGATACATGCTAATATTTTTGTTATTAAATTAATCCGTTATATTTCAATACCCGTCTTATTTTTTATACTTATGATTTTATTAATTATATATTCATTTATTTATAGTAAAAAAGCTTCATTTTTTCTAAACAAACAAGGTAAAATACAGGACAACTACTCCTTTAGAAGTTATGTTGTGTAGCATGCAATTTATTTGGGAGAGAGAAATCTGACATACTTTGTTAGCTCAAGTCATCTGAAATGGCATGGACCAATGAGACCCTATGAGGTCAGGAAGGGCTCATATATTTATAGATCGCCATTACAAGTAATTGGGAGACGGAGAGATTCAATATAATTACAGCACGCCTGAAGCTAGATCATTTTATATAGCTGGGGATACAAGGAAGAAATCCGGATAGAAAATATTTAGAGTGGAGAATTATCAAAAAAATAAAAATAAAAATTCTTCCTATTAAGAATATCAATATTGAGACATAAGAATTTCATGTGCCTTCAAGAAAGACAATCCGCACTCAATTATAATTTATATATCGATCGGGTTCAGGCAACCTGATACCTCAACCTGAGCCAGACCCAAGTTTTATCAGGTTGGTGTTTATATACCCAAGCTTGAGACCAAACCCAATACATTTTGCCCGAGCCCAACCTAATGTCAGGACTTTCAGCCCTAGTTACAAAAAAGTGAGTTAGGATGATGCAGCAGCCAATAAGTTCTCCAGCTACACTAAAGGGATGCCCTAAAACCCTCTCTTCATCATTTTTTTAATATAATGTATTTTATATCTGGCAAGGCTTTAGATGGCACTAGTATAGCCATGTGGCGGCTACTAGTTAGTGCCCTGTGAGGCAGACCATCTTGTAGGTGTTTTGGACCACACCATAGGGAAATAGTAGTAATTAAATGTCCACCATTAAAAACCTCTAGCCCACTGTAATGTTTGGTTGACATCCGACTTGTTGATTAGGTCATAAGGACTTGATGAAGGGAAAAAACAAATATCAATTTGATCCAAAACTTTCAAGGCAGCCAAGTTTAATTATAATGGTGGGCATTCAATTAACATTGTTTCATGTCATATGGGTCACTTAGGATTTACACCAGTGTTTAAAAATCAGTTTTCAGGGCGTCCTATTTGCAATGCATTTCTGGCATTGTATTAGGTTTATACGGTTTCGCATTGGCCCTCAGCAGTAACCATCAACCCATCAGACGGGCCATACCCAAAAATCCCCTCGATACAAGCCCTCCCATTGCAGCAGTGGTCTGTATTCAGCTTTAATGGTGGGCATTCAATCACCACAGTGGTGAAATCCCATGGCGTGCATGTGTAGGGTGTGTGTGCGTGTGGCGTGAGTGTGTGGGTGTGTGTGTGCGTGTGTAAAAAAAAATCACCACAGATTTCAGAAACAGAGAGAGAGAGAGAGAGAGAGAGAGAAACTTACCATCCTTCTTTTTCTTCTCCTTCTCCTTCTTCTTCTCCTTCTTGCGGTGAAAGGGGGTTTTGACAACAGAGATAGGGGAATGCGGCCAATAGACAGGGAGAGAGGGTGAGGAGAGCGGGAGATCGAGAGAGGGCAAGGGAAAGAGAGAGGCTGAGTGCAAGAGAGAGATGTAGAGAGAGATTGAGAGATGGGTTTCCGTCTGCCTGCGCGTGGGAGAAAATGGCGGACAGAAAGTTTTGAGGGGCTTTTAGAAGCAGATTGTGTAGTGAGTAACGCAGTACGCTTAAGCGTACTGACTAAACTCTGTGGGTCCCACAGTCATTCGTAAATTTTATCCACTCCATCCATACATTTTAGAACATAATTTTAGGTCTTTAGCCTAAAAATGAAGCATATCCAAAGCTCAAATGGACCACACCACCGGAAATAGTGTGAATTCAACATATACCATTGCAAATTTCGTGGGGGCCATAGAAGTTTTAGATCAATATGATATTTGTGCTTTCACTTCTTCCATGTCTTTATGATATTATGAACAGGGTGGATGACAAATGAACATCACCGTGGGCCATAGAAATGTTTCAACGGTGGAAATCATTATTCCCACGGTTTCCTATGGTATGTATCCACTTGAGTTTTAGATATACCTCAATTTTGGTATCAACCACTAAAATGATCTGAAAAAATGGATGGACGGAGTGGATACGACAATTGCATTCACGGTGGGCCCAATTGAGTATACTCAATACGATAAGAATGTACAACTTAGTACGCAACTCCACTGAGGGAGTTTCTTGACGGGCACGTGACAGACGGCCCTTTGGGAGATGATTTTCAGGACTGTGGGGCCCACTGGATATGTATTTTATATATCCACTGTCCATTAATTTTACATTATTATTTTAAACGTTGATACAAAAAATGAGTCAGAACGAATCTGTAAGGAAACCACACAACATATTAATAGTAGATATTTAATTTTTATTATTTCTTATGGTGTGGTCCATTTAAACATTTAATTTATACAATTTTTGATCTCATCTACTAAAATTATATATCAGAATTAATGGGCGGCTTAGATGACCCCATGGAGCCCCATAAGCACCATCTATGTTTAATACAGTTTAGGAGAAGCTACAGATCAGCTAGGATTTAGCTACGGATTTAATCCGGAGAAAATTTAGCTACGGATTAAATCCGTAGCTAAATCCTAGCTGATCTGTAGCTAAAGTGTAACTCCTCTCCTAAACGGTATTAAACATAGATGAATTCTTTATCCTCATCTATGAAGTCCAACTCCGCTGCATAGACTTCCCCATAACTTGCATCTACAATAAAGTCTAGTTGGTGTTTTAAAACACCATCACAGGGTGGGAGTGAGTGATTAACTCAGTGGTACTATAAGGCAAAGGTTAACATGTTCTCAAGTCAATCAAGTAGTAATGATAAAGCAATACAGCAATCACTTCTTAGCTACTCTTGTTAATGCAGGAATGACGTGCAAGTAATGATGTATGCCCTCGCACAAAGCTCCTTGACAAGCGACTCTGACAACCAAGTTCGCATATGACAACACTCCCTAAAGTTCACCTTCCTCACCAAAAGTACATCTTAGCTAATGTAATGCGATGTATGACCATGTTAGCTGAGTAATTAATTAAGCTTATTCATACACCAGGTTCGGGAAGCTAAGGTACCTCTCTTTATATCATTAGCCCAAATGAAGGATCTATCTAGGGTTGTCAATCCTAGTTAACCACATGCGATAGGCAAGTTGTAGGGCATTACCCCTAATGAAATGCAGTCGATAGGAAAGTTTAAAGTTTATACTCGTGGTCATTACGGGGAGGCTCATCACCTCACCATAGGCCGATAGCTCGAACACGGTGTCCCATACCACCATGCCTAGCTCACGAGTCTAGGTTGCTCACAGGTCACTAAAGGGAGGCTCGTCACCCCATTGTAGGCTAACAGCTCGACCACAGTGTCCCATACCACCATGCCTGGCTCATGAGTCTTAGCGGATCGTGGTACCATGGTTGAAACGGGCATTTACATTGGTAAGTGGTACTTTAGATTCAAGCAATGGTGTCCACACATGGTAAACATACAATAGGCCAATCGGTTTACTAGACAAGTTCGATTGGTACGAGCACACGCTGACTTAGTCAACATAGAGCGTATAAGTACCCCTAGTGGCTTAACCACTGTCGACAGTCGTCATGCGACCCAGATTTATCGAACACATCCAATGTGGCGAGACTAATTCAGCCTCCCGAACAAGACTGTTACCGATTGCCTGGGCTAAGTTGTAGCCCCAATCTTACTCAGATGCAGTAATTAAGTACATGGGATAACCAATTCAGCATTTAACAAACAATCCAAGTGAAAATTCTCATTTAAGCATTTCATCAAACGCATTGAACATGTTACCAAACACTTGCATTTTATCCACAAATCGCGTAGCGACAATTATGGTTACATGAGAGAAACTATGCATACAAGCAAGGTAATTAAGAATCTTATCTCAATACCCTTAATAAATATAAATCATCAACAATTTCTCATTCAAACAATTTATCAAACACTTAGACTACACATTACCAAATACATAGACTAGATTAGTTACAACGTATATTATAGCAATTCCTTACACAAGAAAGTCAGCATACATATAAAAATGATGAATCCTAGGTCAGTATTCATGGAAAGCACAATTCATATTTACATGTTCATTCAAACATTTCAACAAACACATGGGATGCACCTTTTATTCAACATAGTTCATACATGTATGTTATATCGAAAACGTCGTATCTAAAACAATATGGTAGCAATCAAGTCAAATATAAATCATTAGCTGACATTGAAAGCATTGAAAACCATAATCTAAACGTTTATAGTCCAACCTTTCGTCGGAATACTCGATTCGGACTCGGTTCGAATTCTACGTTCCCAAAAATAGAACGTCGGGCACCTAACAATGAAATAGGTTTGCTAGTTCATTGATTACTCTATTTGGATCTCTAAATCAAGATTAGGGTTAGGATTTCTTACCCAAATCATAGCCAAAATTGATCGTATAGTGAAATGAGGAGATGAATCAGTACGTAGAGTAGTGCGAGAGAAACACTGCAGTAAGCTCCCAAGATCTCTCTTCCCTCCTTACTCTTTTCTCTTCTTTTCTCTCTTCTCTCTCATAGGGTTTGGAGAAATTCGTATGAGAGAAGGGTGGGGTGGTTTATGGGCTATATATAAGCCTAAAAGTGATGTAAATGGTCCCAGGACCCTGGTATACTAAGGTTATATCCAACGGGCGACTGTTTTTGACAAATGGGGCACATAGGGAGGCCCAAAACTCAACTACATCATAGGGTAAGTCCCTTGACAATGGATCTAGGCCAAGATGTGATTTCAGCACGATTGGATAGGCCGATCGACCGTGGAGGGCCCGTGTCAGATCAACAGTCATAGTTACTCGATCAGGGTCACAAGTATACGGATATGTGTAGGGAAATTTTCCTTTCCCATAGGTAAAGTTTAGTCAGAACCTGACAGTCTGAAATCCTCCATGTCGCGCGTGAGAGAATGGCCCAATTCACTTAAGTTTCAATACATTTTCTATAGGTATTCACGTTTCTCACACACTTTATTCAGGGCTCAAGTAGTGCATTTCTGGACACTATCTGGGCTCGATTCCAACGATGGTTGTCAAGCCCAGTAGGACGGACATAACCCTATAGTTTCATGGTCATCGGACTATTGACGTGCGGTCCAGGTCCGATACGGAGTTTCAATGTACTCCCAAGAGCGATGGGCTCTTGGAATTTCTCCTAGGTTTTTTATGTAGTGTTGAGTTAGTGGTATTAATGGTTTTAGGTCTTCTCATTTGTGAAAATGGTAGTTCAAGCTTAATCCACCGATTATTTAGTTTAGCACTTGATTAATTTTTAAAAAATTATGACATGATACGGTCCTTAGGTGATTCTGCTTGAGGTGGTACTCGAGTATTTATACGAATTTTTCTAAGACGTTACAAACAAGCTCTCCATATAAATGTAAAAAGCTCTAATAGTAATAAAATAGTCAATGTCTGACTGAGTTCGATGTCATCGAACCTAATTCAATGTAATCGAACATATACTTTCGATGACATCGAATGTCAGTTCGATAATACGAACTCTACTGAAAAACATTGTTGGAATTTTTTAACCGGTGATCAATGTCATCGAACTTGATTTGATTTCATCGAGCTTTAAACTCTGATGTCATCGAATTACAGTTTGATTCCTCGACAATTTACGTGACATTTCACCAGAGGTTGCTGGATAGTTTTAAGTCTTTCTTCGATGTCATCGAGCCTGATTCGATGTCATCAAATTTCAAATTTTGATGTCATTGAATCATAGTTTGATTCATCGTTCTTTTCAAAAGATATTCCTTGAAGGCTCGCTGGACACTTCCTTGTCCAATTTCGATGTTATCGAACTAGTTTCAATGTCATCGGCGTTTGAATTTCTATATCATCGAGGTTAGATCGATTCCTCAAACATTTTAGTTTGATTTTCCTTTCAAGCTTGTTGGACATAGACTTGTCTATTTTTAAATTCTTTGAAACTTGTTTCGATGTCTCGAAGTTTGAATTGTGATGATATCGAGGCTAGCTCGATTCCTTGAACATTTCAGTTGATTTTCCTTTGAAGCTTGCTGGACACAGACTTGTCCATATTCGATGTCATCAAACCTTGCTCAATGTCATCGGAGTTTGAATATCGATGACATCAAAGCTTGTTCGATTCCTCAAGTAATACCAGAATATTTTCCAAGAAGTTTTGCTGGACAAAGCTCTAAGTTCTTCGATTTCATCGAATCACCCTTGATGTCATCGACTACATGTGTTCGATATCATCGAAAGTACTTTCAATTCATCGAATATTCTATCTAAATACTTATGTGGTTGCTGGACATATGAGGGTCACTTTTCAATGTCATCGATTCGTGTTCGATGTCATCGACCCACACTCGATGACTCGAAGTGACCTATAGAAAACTTAAACGATTTACCTATTTACACCAAGCTTTCAAATATAGAATTCCTATGTTGTTCTACATTTTTTAAAGGGAATTATATACCTGGGTGTTTTGGACATGGGATGTGAGGTTTAGTTTACCTTTGATGTTCTTGAATCACTCATCCAGTTAAGGCAACATCTTGTATTGTCTTCACTTAGGGCTCACTTGACTTACCGACTCAACCGTCATGCTAATTGACAAACCAAAGCACTTTCAGATCTAATGTATTTTTAAATAATAAACAAAAACCCTAATGCTACAAATTCAATTCTCTAATTTCCCGAGTATGGATTACTCTATTAAAAATGATTAAAACTAGCTTGAGAAAGAGAATAGAATAAGCTAAAATAAATATTAGATTTATCGCACAAATAACTTTAGAAGGCCCTGAATTTCTCTCTATACTTGAGGATATTGCTCACAACTTTTCATTATTGAAATGAAAAAGAGAAGACTTCTATTTATAGCTAAAGGGTTTGGAAATTCGGCTGGCCGAATTCCAAAGATTGTATTCTAATGACACTAGGATTTCGCGGGATAAGATCTTTCAAAATTTTGACTGGCCTAAGCCAAAATTCAACTGGCCGAATTTTCCTAAGATCCGAAATGCAACCCTTGCTGGAAACTTGACTGAACACACTCGGGCTGGCTGAACCCAAGGTTGGGCTGGCCGAACTTAACATGAAAAAATCATATATTGTTGTATACTTGCCCGAATTTTGTTGGGTTGGCTAAAGGTAGTTAGGTTGGCTGATCTAGCGGTGGAGCTAGTGTAACTTCGGTGTATTTTACTTAGAATTATATATGATTATGTCACCATGTGAAATACACCTAACCTAAGGTCATTATAAGGTTGTACCACCTGATGCTTGACACATACAAAGTGCCTTCAGTCTTAAACCATGCAAACCTTTAATGCTTATGATGTTAATCCAAACTTTACGTAATCTGCATGAATTATGAAGAACATCTTCATGAGTGCTTGTGATCCATTTGAGACTACAAAATTTGATAATCCTAACCGTGCTTTAATATAAGCACTTACAACTTCCCTGCATGTATGGTGTTTATATATGATAAGAAACTCAAAATTATAATTTATAATTCCTTTATTATTAGCTGGAGTGAAAAATAACCTTAGTAATATGATTACATTCCTTGGAGACATGAATCTAGACCTTAAAAAAAAATTAAAGTAATTTAAGTTGTGATGTTCTGTTGGACAGCAATACACAACAAAAATTACCAAACTGTAAAAAATCGTAACTATAAAAATATATCTCCGATCAAGGTGATTCAAAATCTTGATCATAGCTAGAGAAATCTATATTAAATAAAAATTAATTAGAAAATTCAATTATAACATATACTATACTAATTCTAAGAATTAGTACAAACTGGTTAAAAATCATCCAGATATGGACGGGTCTGATTGCAGCAATTTGTGAAATTTATGTGGTTGCCTGATTAAGCTAAAATTTTATAATAATGTTTAATACTCATGTAGAAACATTTAAAAAAAATTTGAGCTATATTTGAAATTTTTAAGCATGTAAACTAATGAATGGAATAGTTGTCACTAATAGTGAGCTGGTCTGTCCATAATAACGCACTACTAACTTGATTTATCAATGGCTTATAGAATTTTTCTTTGTTATTAGCAATAAGATACTTCAATAATATTTTGAATAAGTATTAGAAAACCTATCAAGTCCACTGAATTATTAATAACCCCTCTTATATGAGTCATGGCCCCAAAGAAGACGCATAACATTCGTGACTTAATACCATCCTCAAGTGCACCTTTATTAGATATTCCTTTACCAAATCCTCTTATTCTCGAAGAATCTGGAACAAATCCTGATGAGCAAGATGAGAATGAAGTCAATGAACTAGGGCAATCTCCTCCACCTCCTCCTCTAGTTAATATGAAAGATGTTGGACCAAGCACACAATTCCCATTATCCCCAACCACCATTTGGATTTAACCTTGTGGGACCAAATGTTTAGCCATGGGATGTTGCCTTTGGGTTAGTAGTGTAGATGGCGGCAATGCTAAAATAATAGTAGGATCACTTCGTCGTTCAGTGGGGCATGTTAACCAACTTAAACCAGACATCCCAACATCACCGAAACACATCACCACTAAGGTTTGATCAGCCTCGTGAGGTAGATTTACTTGAAAGTTTTACAAAGCTGCGACCACCGGTATTCAAGGGCGCATCTCATCCATCAATAACAGAAGATTAGTTGAGGCAAATTAAGAAAATACTAGAAACAATGAAATGTTATGATGATCAAAAGGTTAAACTGTCATCTTTTATTCTTCAGGGTGAAGCCAATGTATGATGGAGAGTGAAAGTGCCTTGGTTTGTCAATTATTGTGATCGTTGAGTCAGCTAGACAGAGAAGCTCTATAGGAAGATCAATCAACCGTCTGCCTCAACTGGATGTGGGCACAAACTCACCACAGGTAAATCTTAGCCTCACATCCCATGTCCCAAAATACTAGGTAATTAAAACCCTTAAAATTGATTAGAATATCATAGGGTTTGTGGGTTAGAAAACTATTTTCAAACTTTAGCAACATCTCTAAGTTTTCTACCTCAATCGATTTATTAATAAACTGATCGATGTAATCGAACAACACTGTTGATGTCCTCGATGACCAATCGATACCATCGAAATGAGGAAAAAATATGTCTAGCGAACATATATCTCTGGACGGAATTATCGATGTATCGATATACCTATCAATATCATTGAACTTTAAATCCCGAGTCTATCGAAGTTGACTCGATAAAATTGACATCATATCGGTTGTGTCCCTGTTTTTCTAATGAAAATCTTAAAATCTTCGATATATCGAAGTTCTCCTCGATATCCTCAGAATTCAAATGTCAATGATATCGAAAGGCCTTCGATCATATCGGTCTTGGACACTCAATTATCCAGTAATATTTTCAGGTGGTTTTATCTTGGATCGAGGATCCCTCGATAGAATTAATATTTAAATATCGATGATATCGAGGCCGGGTTGATTGCATCGAGAAAGGACATAAACTGTCTAGCAAGCTTACTAGAAAATCCTTTAGATTTATCGATGCATCGACACTGCCATCATTATCATCGACATTCAAATTTCGATGATATCAAGTGTGCCTCGATCATACCTTTGACTTGAAATATTTCAAAGGCCGATCTCTCACATTTTCAAATATCAAAGAATCGAACCTCGTATCGATGAAATCAGAGTTCGAAATCTGATGCAATCGACGCATGTTTCGATTCCCTCGACCAGCTGGCAAAAGGTTTCAAAAGCGTTTGACATTTGAGTTTGTGTCATCGAGCGGCAAGTTGATGTTATCGAGAGTATACGCTCGATGATATCGACCTTGCTCGATGATATCAAACTTTTTTATAAATGTGACCATTTTATATTTGTTGGAACGTTTTGTCTATTTAATGAGAGCTCGCCCTTAGTTGCTGGTAGAGAAAGAAGAGAGTGCTTTTGAGTGTTTAACCTTAGATCATATACCTAAAGCCTTTTTCTCTCATGGAAGTTCATCCTTCAATCCACCCTCACCATTAACATACAATTCAAGGATCCTCCAGCTGGCACCTTAATGGTAAATCATTAAGCTGGGATGCCTTGAATGCATAGATGATTGGAATCGCTCTATCTCCCTTATAGGAAAATATTTGAGAGTAGGATTCCGTCATTAGCTTGACCCAACCAGTCGCCATGTATTGGTACATTTTCTAAGTTGCAGTTCAAGGAAGCCGAAGATTCTTCATCAACAAAGGAGGAGATCTTCAATAACACGCTGAATGAGGCTCATCTACTTATCTGTAAGTCATTAGAGTCTAGAGGACCCTTGTGACCATTTCTTTGTAGGATTGGGTCTACGGTGTTTCTCACCCCTTACAAGTCCTCTAGGAGGCCTTCAGCGGGAGTGTATGTTGTGGGTGTTTTGTGTTGACCCTTGCTCTATGGAGAGCAAAATGTTAGGTCCCTTGTGTGGGTCCTTGACCTGGGTGGTCTAAAAGTTGGGTGCTTTGTGTTGACCCTTGCTCATGGGTGCATAAACTTGTGAGGTTCCTTGAGTGGATCCTTGGCCAGTGTGCCTAAAATCGGGTGTTATGTGTTGACCCTTGCTCGTGGGAGTATACATTGTGTCATGTGGACATATTGTGTTAGCCTAGGTGTAGGTTGTACTGGTTAGAGGTGAACCTAATTTAAAACCTCCAAGTTTGAGGTGAACCTGTTGTGAAACCTCCTTAGTGAAATCCGGCACACTCAAGGGTTGAGTGCGTCTGCCGGGAGTGGAGTAGACAAGTAGTCGAACCACTATAAAAAATGATTGTGTTTGTGATTGATATTTGTCTTTGATTACTTGTGTGATTTCTTTAAATGTTTTCATAATTGAATATCTAAGATCACACATCACATAAAGTCACATCCATCATAATCTACATAATGCATTTTATTCATCTATTGGATAGTATTATGACTGGATCCTCTATTTGGCTTAGAAGCCATTAGAGCTACCTTGAAGGAATCTTAATTTATTCATATTTTCTCAGGATAGGGTTGATAGGATTTTAAATAAACATAAAATATTTTAAAAAGTCCTATTCACCCCCCTCTAGGATATATTGGCATATTCCTACTTCAACTAAAGCGATCATTACCACAATTTCAATTGGTATCAGAGCGGGTCTCCCTTAAGGGCTTCACCGCCTATAGAGTGATCTTAACTGAAGTTGGGAATATTGCCAAAGGAGATGCCTCATCGGACTATAGACCTCTAGTATTTGATGGATCAAATTATGCATGCTGGAAGGCTAGAATGCATTACTTTCTGAGATCTTTGGATCATGATGTTTAGGATATAGTTGAAAGAGGATATGTGCAACCACCTAAACAAATAGTACTTGAAAATGGCACAACTATCACCAAACCAAAATCCAAAGAAAAGTGGACAACATTCGATAAAGAAAACCAAACTGCTGAGGCTAAAGATATGAATGCTATCTACTGTGCTTTGTCCCAAGATATTTTCAATCAAATTAGTACGTGTAGGATAGCCAAAGAAGCATGGGATTTGTTGGAAATAACCCATGGAGGAACAAGCACTGTGAAGAGATCTAAATTACAACTTCTAACATCACAGTTTGAAAGTCTTAGAATGAAAGAGCATGAGACCTTCATGGAGTTTTTCACAAAACTGAACATCATTTGCAACTCCATGGGTGGATTAGGTGAGAAAGTTTCGGTCCCAAAAATCTGTAGGAAAATACTAAATCATTACCGGAATGGTTCAATCCTAAAGTAACAACCATTGAAGAGTGTAGAAACATATATGAAATGAAAGTAGAAGAACTAGTAGGTTCCCTACAAACATTTGAATTACACTTCAAACAAACCCCTAAATCCAAAACCAATGTCCTTAAAACTTCAAAGAATGCAACAAATGAGGACATTGAAAGTGAAAGAGAAAACGAAGATGAAGAAGTGGCTTTGTTGGCACAACGATTTAGGAAGTTCTTTCAAAAAAATCGTGGTCGTCCATTTAAAGGAAGAAAGGTGGACAACAAACATTCTGTAGGAAAATTTGGTAAAAAGACCAAAGAACCATAATACTATACCTGTCAGAAGTTTAGACATTTGTCTGCTGAATGCCAAATAGAAAAACTAAGGGTATGGCAATAGCTGTCACATGGGATGATACGGAAGAGTCAAACTCAAAATCTAGCGACTCAAAGAGCGATAGAGACTAGAATCTTTGAAAATTCTTATGGTCTCCACTGCTCCAATCATTCCCATTAAAACTAAGAACGGGGAAGAACCACAAGCCACTGAATCATTTCCATCAAATAATGAGAAAACTGAAAAGGAAGAAGAAGAAGAAGAAGAAGAAGAACAGAATAAACTACAAGATGCTTACAATCAACTCTACATCCATAGCATCAATATAGTTAGAAGACTTGGAATACCAGAAAACAAAAAGGAATTGCTGTAAAAAGATCTAGATAAAACTTTGAAAATTAATACACATATAATTAACGATCTATAGCAATATCATTCTGATAATGATAAATTAGAAAGAATCAACACCTTCCTTAAATCCGAGTCTGAAAAACTAAACAAATAGGTTGAGCTATTAAAAGACAAAAACATACTCCTTCAAAATGAAAATCATACACTCCTATTTGATTTAGAAGAATCCAGAAAAATTGCTAAGTTAAACTATACGTTTTCCCAGAGTGGTGAGAAATTAAAGAAACTCTTAGGTATGGGAAGACCTAGAAAGGACAAGAGTGGCTTAGGATATGATAAATTTAAAACAAAATCTGGAAATGCAGCACCAATGACTGAAAAGTCCGTTGCTTCAGGGAGCAACACAAGAACCACTCATGTTTGTCATATATGTGGTGATTTTGAACATTACAAGTTTGAATGCATGTCTTCTAGGAGGACTCAATGTAATTTTGATAAAAATCATATTGGTAAATTCAAACCAACCAGAGAAATACAAAGTGTCAGTAGTCCACCTAGGAATATGAATAGAAGAAACACACATCCATCACCACTTAAAATGACCAACAGAATGAAGGTAGTGGCTGAACTAAACAAGAAAACTGAATCTACCACAAGTAAAAATCCTGTCACAAAATGGGTAATGAAAGAAAAGAAAAATTACCTTATTACTCACTCAAATCATACAACAGGCAATGATACTAAGTGGTACCTAGATAACGGTTGCTCAAGACATGTCACAGGTGACAAATCCCTTCTTTCAAACTATTCGGATCTTAATGATGGGATAATCACCTATGGAGATGGAAGCACCGCTAAGATAATTGGACAGGGACTCATCAAAGGAATAAATTCGCACAAAATGAGAATGCATTTTGCCTAAAAGGATTGACACATAATCTACTAAGCCTTTCTCAAATATGGGACAATGAGCATGTGGTTACGTTCAACAAACAGGAATGCAAAATCCTAAACCTATCAGGTAAATCAGTAATGAAGGGTTGTCGCACAAATAACCAGTACTACATCATTAAAGGCAAAGGAAGGGATGATCCCTATGCCTAGAAACATTGAGCATGGAAAAACAAGTCCAGGTCATGCATCTAGATCTGGATAGTTGCTGAAAAGATGCAATTTTTCTGAGCTCTTAATGATACATCTGAGGTCCCTCACCTCAATCTTTTTGTATATAAACATTCTAATGTTTATAATTTTGATTCGTACAATGCTTGTACAATATTTTGCTGTGTATACTGTTGATTCAAAGATATACTATATTATACATGAAAGTTTTTTGAACTGTGAAAAAAAATGGAAAAATATTCACCTTCGATATGTCTGTCGATAACTCATGTGGATTCTCGATTAAATCGACAGAGTATCGATATCATCAATGCCTCTTAGGAATCTATAAAGTCTCATGATCGAGAATGTTATCAAAGACAGATTCGATAACATCGAATGAGGATCATTGATATCATCAAAACAATGTTCGATGATATCGAAGATTGCCACCCGATAAAAGGCGGCCGAGCGGGAAAAATTACATTTCACTGCTAAAATAGTTTTTTGCTCCTTCCCTGCTCATTCCTTTTGGTCGTTTTGCATGTTACTCCATCAGGAAGTCCTAGACGCCATTCAAAACCGGTATTACCCCTTCCATTCCTTTTTTCAAGATTTCATCTTGTTTTTGGATTGGGTAATTTCAGATTCTCAAGAAGACATTTTATTTGATTATCCTCAAATCTCTCAAATCTCTGTCCGCTAGTGTCAGTAAATGGGAAAGGACAAAGGGAAGGTCTCCGGTCCTAGAGAATCGTCTAGATCTTCCAGGAAAAAGGTTCTTGCTTCAAGAGAAAGAGCAAGGGCTCTTGAATGTGGGACCCCTACACGCCAACGAACTAGACAAGCATCACGTGGCGGGTCCCAATCAGAGGCACCAACACCTCCTCCACCTAGGGTGAATCCAGCTCTAGCCAAATACACTGGTAGGAAGCTTGTCCATGAGAGGAAGGTAGATAAGGACTGTCTAATACCCTATAATCTGGAACCCCTTTTTGATGCAATTAATTAGTTTCCTGTCCTTGACTTCGTTGGGCCATGTCACTATGAAAGGACATACAATTTCTTTGCTTCGTGTCATTCTCCAGTATCTGATCCACCTTCCATTATTGTTTTTGTCGATGGAGATGATGTGGAGATTACCCTTGAATCAATTACACAAATTTTTGGCCTTTCCTTATCAGCCGTTGGTCTTCCGGATATGGATTTGGAGAATGTTGAAACTCGATCAATGGTCACGAAGTTCCTTTACCATGGTCGTGATATTCCCTGGTACCAAGGAAATGCATTAAAATCTAAATTCATGGAACCAAATTTTCATATTTTACATGGTATCTTCGCGTCCAACATCTATCCTAGAAGTACCAACTGTTCCAATCTCACTGGGTTCATAACCATGATAGTTTACTGCATAGCCACAGGGATCAAAATCTACCTCCATACTCTCATTGTGCATTAGCTATTATATGCCATTCATACGTCTCGGGATGTTCACTTGCCCTATCCTTGGATTATTCACAATGTGTTCAATGCAATCGGTTTTCCAACTTCCAATGATCCAGAACTTCCCCTTCAACACTTCAACAAGAATAACATTCAAAGGATGGACTTAAAGTTCCATAAATTTCCCGAAGACCTAGCTGAGGAGGGGATGCATGAAGCAGAAGAGCATGGTGAAGGAGTTGCTCCAGCTGAAGGTGCCGGAATGGCGGAAGGTGACCCACTTGCACCTCCACAAGCTCCATCATCATCTGCTGTCGGGCAAGCTAAACGATTCAAGCTTCATCAGGATAGAATTGGCGCGATGCAGCGGGACATCACCTAGCTAAAGGAGTTTGTGGATACCAGGTTCACTGTATTGGAACGTCTAGTAAACGGAGTGCAGCAGACTGTGTAACAATTAGTTGATCTGATCACCTGCCAACGAGACGACCCGACACTATCTTCCTCTGCTCCTCTACTATAGTGCTGGTCTCTGGATGCTGTCACATACACCTTACTTACTTTTATCTCTGCATATGGGCATTAGTATCTTTTTGGATGCTCTACGCTCCCATGAGTGTATGTGATAAGCTCACTAACCTGCACAGTCTGACAGTTTTTTTCCTGTTGTGTTGTATATGCCCATGGATGGGCTAAATGCTGATGGTTGGTTTTGGGTGAATGGGCTCTTTTTTTTTGGATAACTATTATACAACTTCCAATCTTGGGCAGTATATACATTTTGGATCTTTTGGGATATAATTGGTTATAATTCATATCTGCATTTTGTGATCCCCTGTTTTGTCTAATTATATTTACAAAAGGTGTGTGATGCATGAGCTATTTAACCTTTATATTATCTGCTTATCTCACTACTGTCCTTGATTTTCTATGCCATAACATGGTTTCTGAAATGAGATGTTTGTCTATTATGTGCATAGGATCTCTGAATATTGGTTCTCCTCATTGTTTCAACTTCAGTCAATATCAACTATTATGTTATCCTTTGCCAATGATTGATAAAAAGGGGGAGAACAAATCAACACCCTGATGGGAAATGGGAAAATTGTGTATGAATGGTGATGCACGTGTTAGGGGGAGCAGCTACAACAAGATAGGGGGAGATTGCTGTTAGGGGGAGCAGCTACTGATTGTGTGTGTGGTTTCACTAGATATTGTAAAATTGTGTAAACATCATGTACACACAATTTAGGGTGTTTGTCTAGAGATTTTTTCTAGGGTGTTTTGGTGTTTTGTCATGTAATTGACGAAGGGGGAGATTGAAAGTCCCCTGGTTTGTCAATTAGCGTGATCGTTGAGTCAGCTAGATAGAGAAGCTCCATAGGAAGATCAATCAACCATCTGCCTCAACTGGATGTGGGCCTGAACTCGCCACAGGTAAATCTTAGCCTCACATCCCATGTCCTAAAACACCAAGTAATTAAAACCCTTAAAATTGATTAGAATATCATAGGATTTGTGGGTTAGAAAACTTTTTTCAAACTTCAACAACATCTCCAAGTATTCTACCTCTGTTGATTTATCCGTAGATTGATTGATGTAATCGAACAGTGCTGTCAATGTCCTCGATGAAAAAGATGTCCACCAAACACATATATCTCTAGACGGAATTATCGATGTATCGATATACCTATTGATATCATCGAACTTTGAATCTCGAGTCTATCGAAGTTGACTCGATAAAATCGACATCACATCGGTTGTGTCCCTATTTTCTAAGGAAAATCATAAAATCTTGGATATATCAAAGTTCTCTTCGATATCCTCAGAATTCAAATGTTGATGATATCGGTCTTGGACACTCAGTTATCCAACAATATTTTTAGGTGGTTTTATCTTGGATCAAGGGTCACTCGATAGAATCGATATTCAAATATCGATGATATCGAGGCCGAGTTGATTACATCAAGAAAGGACATAAACTGTCCAGCATGCTTTCTGGAAAATCCTTTGGATTTATCGATGCATAGACACTGCCATCGATATTTTCGACATTTAAATTCCGATGATATCAGTGTTTCTCGATCATACTTTTGACCTGAAATATTTCAAAGGTTGATCTCTCACATTTTCAAATGTTGATGATTCGAACCTCGTATCAATGAAATCAGAGTTTGAAATCTAATACAATCGACCGATGTTTCAATTCCCTCGACCAGCTAGCAAAAGGTTTCAAAAGCGTTTGACATTTGAGTTTGTGTCATCGAGTGGCAAGTCGATGCTATCAAGAGTATACGCTCGATGATATAGACCCTACTCGATGATATCGAACTCTATCATAAATGTGACTGTTTTATATCCGTTGGAACCTTTTGCCTATTTAATGAGTGCTCGCCCTTAGTTGTTGGTAGATAAAGAAGAGAGTGCTTTTAAGTGTTTAACCTTAGATCATATACCCAAGCCTTTTTCTCTCATGGAAGTTTATCCTCCAATCCACTCTTATCATTAACATTCAATAGAGTGGATTGGGGAATGAACTTCCTCATTCAAGGATCCTCCAGCTACCGCCTTAATGGCAAATCATTAAGCTAGGATGCCTTGAATGCATAGATGATTGGAATCGCTCTATCTCCCTTATAGGAAAATATTTGAGAGTAGGATTCCATCATTACCTTGACCCAATCCGTCGCCATGTATTGGTACATCTTTTGAGTTGCGGTTCAAGGAAGCAGAAGATTCTTCACCAACAAAGGAGGAGATCTTCGACAACACGCTGAATAGGGCTCATCTACTTATCTGTAAGTCATTAGAGTCCAGAGGACCCTTGTGATCATTCCTTTTTAGGATTGGGTTTAAGGTATTTCTCATCCCTTGCAAGTCCTCTAGGAGACCTCTAGCGAGAGTGTACGTGGTGGGTGTTTTATGTTGACCCTTGCTCTGTGGAGAGCATAAACGGTAGGTCCTTTATGTAGGTCCTTGACTAGGGTGGTCTAAAAGTTGGGTGCTTTGTGTTGACCCTTGCTCAAGGGAGCATAAACTTGTGAGATTCCTTGAGTGGATCCTTGGCCAGTGTGCCTAAAATCTGGTGCTATGTGTTGACCCTTGCTCGTAGGAGTATAAATTGTGTTAGCCTAGGTGTAGGTTGTACTGGTTAGAGGTGAACCTGATTTAAAACCTCCAGGTTTGAGGTGAACCTGTTGTGAAACTTCCTTAGTGAAATCCCACACACTTAAGGGTTGAGTGTGTCTGCCGGGAGTGGAGTAGACAAGTAGTCGAACCACTATAAAAATGACTGTATTTGTGATTGATATTTGTCTTATGTGATTTCTTTAAATTTTTTCATAATTGAATATCTAAGATCACACATCACACATAATCACATCGATCATAATCTACATGATGCATTTTATTCATCTATCAGATAGTATTATGACTAGATCCTCTATTTGGCTTAGAAGCCATTGGAGTTACCTTGAAGAAATCCTGATTTATTCATATTTGCTCGGGATAGGGTTGATAGGATTTTAAATAAACATAAAATTTTTTAAAAGGTCTTATTCACCCCCCTCTAGGACATATTGGCATATTCCTACTTCAACTAAAGCGGTCATTACCGCAATTTCAGAGACCGGCGAAGAGAATAGTTCCAATTGACCACATGTGGATTTGGAATGAATTTCAAGGAAAGTTCCATGAAAAACATTTTCCTAAAGAGTACTACATTCAAAAGATGGCAGAATTTTCAAGGCTAGAACAGGGTTCTATGACGGTAGCCTAGTATGAAATAAAATTTGTTGAATTAGCAAGTAATGTGCCAAAGATAATGGAATATGAGGATTATAAGATCACAAAATTTGAAAAAGAGTTAAGACATAATATTATAATGAAATTTTATTGCGTGGATGTGAAGAAATACTCAAAAGTAGTCGATAAAGTCTTACGAGAAGAATAAGATGTAGAGGGATTTCTCAAATCTCGTGTACAATTTTTTAAAAAAAGGGACAGAAATAGGCCGATACCTACCTAAAACCTACCACTAGAGAAAAAAACCCATGATGAAAATTCAGTCATCAACACCAAAAACCCAAGAACAATATTTTCTAGGAAATTTTGTGTGTTGTGGTAAGTATGGTCACATGGCTCAGGTGTGTAGAACTAAGATAAGAGATTGTTCACAACCCCAAGTGTAGGGTCGCAATATAGTAATAATCTCGGTAAGACCGAGGTCGAATCCATAGGGACTGAACCTTGTATGTATTCTGAAAGTAACCAGAACTTGAACTAGAAGAAGATATAGTATAAATTAGAAGAATGTAGGAGAATAATGGTGAATTATTAAACTAAAAGTTGTAAAATTCAAAGGTGGGAAACTAGGGTTTCTAAGGATCCACTTGTAGAGATCAGGGAGATCTATGCTTGATTCACGACCACAACTAGAATCAAAATCCTATCTTCATCCAATTGGAGGATTTTTCATTAAAATCAAATATGAACTTTCATTAATCTAGTTTTTAATGAATGATAGGTATGAGAACTAGAAGTGTCTCCATCACTAAACCATGCCCATGAGACAAAGCAAACATCAGAACATACCAATCCACAACCAATCTGGGAAAATTATGAATGTTAGGAAGGATTCCATCATCCAACCATGTCCATGAGATGATGGTGAATAACAAGGTTCCCAAGTTCACAATTCAAATAATGAAAAGAACATACTCAAAGCTATCACAAATCTATTGTAATTTAAGTCACAAGAAACCATTAAAAACTAACTGCATTGCTTTTAATCAAACTAAAATAAAAGAGAGTTCAACTTAACATGAATCCAAGCATAGAAAACATCCCATCACGCTACAAGCTTCACCTCTTAGCCCTAGCTAAGAGGTTTAGCCAATCACAGACATGATTAAACTAAATCTGCTAAAAAGCATCAAAGGAAAACTAAAGAAGAAGGAAGAAGGAAGAACTCTCTAGTCGCCAGCCGTCCATGCTCTCTCTCTCTCTTTCTCTCTCATCGTCCACATCAAATGATGCCCTCACGTCCTTATCTCCCTCTCTTTTATAGACAGAAGTAAGGCGGTGGCGCGTGCATAACCTTACGTAGCAACAAATTGGAAACATCTTGCATGCAAGAAAATGCAAACTGTCTTGCATTTGGATGAGAGTTTTGGCCAGAAGATCGTCCCAAAAACTGATTTGGCTCCATGGTTGGGGTCAGGACCCCCTTTCCAAGCTTTTGGATGGTTTGGATCATGCATCTGGACGTGATCTTGATCATGTAACTGGCCCACAGTGTCCGGACGCTGCTGCGCACGTTCTTACGCATAGGAGCTGCGCTGAGATGTTCGGTGGGCCCCTAGTCGATGTTAATGGAGAAATCCACTCTGTACATTAGACTCATGGAGAGATTTTAGTTAAGAATGGACACTTTTGCTTGAGTTCGGTGCGACCCAAGGGATTAAATCTTCCTACCATTCATCCTGCGTTTGAAGCAATTCGAGTGGATGGTCCGGAACAACCATCGGGACGATGGTGGTGAGCCACTCATTATCTTAGTGTCTCAATGTGCGGACACTGGACATGAGTCCGAATGGGAGTCGGGTCAAAGTCAGTTTAACCCAACTTGACTTCTAGTGCACTGCGAGTGCACATGTGTTGTGCACACGCACACCACTTAAGGTGGGGTCTACGGTGATGTTTTGTGAAATCTGCTTCATCATCTGTCCTTCCATCTAATTTAAGGGGTTGAGCCCAAGTTTAAAGCATATCCAGAGATCAGGTAAGCCCCAAATCGGTGGTTTTATGGCTGATCTTTCCCTTGGGCCACTTCCACAAAGATCCAATTGCTAAAATTTTTCGTGTACGGTTACTTTATGATCCTCATGCTAGATATAAAGTTTTGAGCCAAACGGGTGATGGGAACCATGTGATCTTACATTTAGGACCATTTTTAGGCCTCTTTACCTTCAATCTAGGTTTTCTCGGATCTTTGGTATGTGAATTCTTCAATCTTGGTCCCCTAAGATCTGTCTCTTACCTTGGTGATTCTTGAGCATCAAATCCATGCTTTTAGTACCCTTTTTCAATCCAAGCTCTTAAATTCACCTTGCAACAAAAACATGATAAAAATATAATGTTAAGCATTATCATGTTCATAAAATTAGGTAATAACTGGGGTCTAATACGCAATATTTGACCCTCAACACAAATATAGGTATAATGCCTCTTCAACAGATACCACTGTGACTGCAACTTCTAAAATTGCAGTTTAAAATTGCAGTTTTTACCACAATGCATTTAGTGCGGAAGCTTGGTCGAGCTAATGAATGAAAGTTATATCCTAGAAGGGGGTGTCTAGGACCTATTTAAAATTCAGATTGCCTAGCTTAAACTAATTAACAATTGAACTAAGAAATGTAATACAACTCTAAGGCTTCTAAAGCCAATAGAGGGTCCAATCACATAAACTATAAATGATTTGCAATTAAGGCAACTAGTCTATAAAGATAGTGTATATGTGTGTGTGGGATGTGCTACCTATCAAACACTAAGAATTTATCTAATCATGCATGTATAATTAAATATTTAACACATGCATAATTAAATAATTGCGCAAATGACAATCCCAAACACAATCATATATAGTGGTTTGGCTACTTGCCTACTCCACTCCTGGTGGACACACTCAACCTATGAGTGATTTTACTATCAAAAGTTTTAAATCAAGTTCACCTCTAATGTAAGGCCCGTATCCTGGTACCGTACCATTCCACCAACTCCCATGATCCTCTCCATCGAATCCCGGTGACCCGCGACCTGTAGATAGCATTTGCGTGCACCCTAAGTCACATCCCTTAGATCTAAGTCGACTCGACCCGAGACTTGTACCCTAGTGACAGTACCATCACCGTGGTTCCAACATTGTGTCTTGCTCACCGATGCGATACCCATGCCAGGAGTTGTGGGGCCGCGTTTATCTCGAGAAAAATGCCACGTGTTATGAATTTCGAGAGATTTCAGAGAATCTCTACCCACCTTTCACATCACTAGTCAAGTACACATCCCATCACTAACCCATGCTTTCTTTCTCCCCAGGACAAGCAACCTACCCCCCTAAGTCAACTCTTATGTCACTCACACCCATCACTCCATTTCATCTCCCTTACAACAACTCTCTCTCTCATTTTGTACCCATCCCAAGCAACCAAGAGAGGAGAGAATGCCTAAGCATTCCAAGGAGAGAAGAACCCAAGTGTGTGGCCCACTTCCTATTCCTACCCCTAATCTCTCATCCCAACCCTTCAACCTTCATCATCCTCCATCAAAGAAGAAGCCAAGGAGCTTAGCATTCCAAGGAACGAAGAAGAAGTGTAATCGGTAGGTGATCTTAGGTTTAAATATTGCTTTCATCCATGGGACAGTGGGGCCTACCGGTTGATAGTATGGACCCTATTTTGGGCCCTAGGTGTGGCCAATGGCCCGCCATGGTGCATATATGAATTTCATGATGGGGTCATTCTCCATGGACCCCATCATGATGTTTATTTTGATTCCAATTGTAAGAAGGTCATCTAGACCTTGCAATTGTTGGTGGAAAAGGGATTTCCACCATTGATTTATATTGGTGGGCCCACAAGAATTGGGACCCAAGATGATGTATGTATTGTAATCCTAGGAGGGCTCATAGTGGTAGAGCCCTCCATCACACGTCTCTCTCTTTCCCTCTCCCTCTCCATCTCTCTTTCCAATTTTTGCAGCCCACCATGATGCATGTATTTTTTTTTTATCCAGGTTGTCCATCCAGTGGGATGTCCCTGCTATCCAACCGGGGCCCACCCTTGCTGTTAGTTTTGGATTGGCCTGGACCAAGGGGAAAACACAAATATCAGATTGATAATGGTTGAGCCACATCCACGTGGGACCCACCTGTAAGTGTGGTGTCCACACTGTCCAGCAACATGGAACAATGGGACCCACCAGATGTATTTTTTTTAATCCTAGCCGTCCATCATCGAACGCTGTTGGACTGTCATCCAGCAATTGCAGGGAAACACCCTGATGTATGTATTTTAATCCACCACCGTCCAGCTGGGACGGTGGGGCCCTGATATACGTGTGGCATCCACACTGTCCAGCAATGGGACGATGGGGCCTTGACTTGATGTATGTATTGCATTGATGGATGGTGGGATCCACCATGATTTATGTGTCTTATCCTCACTGTCCAGCTAGGACAGTGAGAACCACCAGATGTGTGTGCTGTCCACACTGTCCAGTTGGGTCGGTGCTGACGCAACTTGATGTATGTGTGGTGTATCCACACCATCCACTTGGAGAGATCATTTTAGGACATAAGTCTAGGTGGGCCAGTCCAATGGGCAAGGATCTGCCCAGTCGCTGACCCCACCTTGATATATCCGTTTTATCTAGCTGACGGTCCACCTGATTAGGTGTGTTTGGGGTCGGCCACTTGCTGGATGACCCACATGTAAGTGGGACCCACCATGGTTATGTATTTTACCCGGACCGTCCATCTGATTGACACCCAGAATGGACCAGGTCTAACAACTGGACGTTGCCCAACAAGCCCACTATGATAATGTGTTATATCCACTCTATCCGTCCATTATGTGGCCCACCTGGATAGATTCCAAACTCTTAACGGGCTGTCCCCGGGTGAGGCCCACCATGTTTATGTTCTCCATTTAGACCATCCAGCAGGTCTAGCCACTCTGTTGGGTGGACCGTTCATCAGGTCCAGCACTCTGCTCGGCTGACCGCCCACCAGATGGCCCACTTGATGTATGTAGGACCATTGTGGCCATATATGTGGCCTATGTGTGAGGCGCATTATATGTATGAGGCCCATTATGATGGTATGAGGCCCATTGTGAAGTATATGAGGTTGGCCAATGTGATGAGGCCATTTTGATGTATATGACGTTGGCCCATGTGATAAGGCCCATTGTGATGTATGGGGCCCATGTGAAGAGGCCCATTGTGATGTATGAGGCCCATGTGATGAGGTGTAACGTCCCGGATTTTTTTTAACTTAGAAGTAGACGTCCTTGGGCAATGGGTCTATCATAACACCTTATCAACTTCTCAAAACTCAATCCCAAAGTCTCAAATCCCCTTTTCAACCCATTTCCTTCAAAAATCTCACCTTTCACCACCTTATTCTTCAAAATTTTCTAAGTACTTTCATATTAGACACTAATCCTAAAGCTTAAATGATGAAGAATAATATTTAAACTAAAATTTACTATAAATAGTAAATATATAAATAAAATGTATTTTTAACCATTAAACTTATGGAATCTCACAAAATAAATAGATTATTTGGATAGCGCAGCTTCTCCTGCCCCAAAATCATATATTGCATGTCAAATAGCTCATTCCGGTTTACAAAATACACCTGTTTCAAAATTCATGTGGCAAAACCACCACCAGACACCACAGCGGGGCATGGCGCCACCGCCCGATCGGCGGCGCGCCGCCGGTGCACCAAATTTTGGTGAACCTTCGCTGTAGTTTTCTGCAATTTTTGACCAATTTCAAAAAGTCATATCTCCCTCAATATAACTCCGATTTAGGTGATTCAAAAGCCAAATTAAAGCTTGATAAGTCTAGTTGCTATAAAAATAATTAAAAAATAAAATAAAAATTTTAATATAGTTAAATCTAGGTTGATGTGACAACTATGCAAAAATTATTAGTTTAGATAACTGCTACTTCTAGAATTTTTAGAATTTTTCTAGAGCACAAAATCTAATGAAATTTAGTAAAGATAAATTAGACTTGATGATGAATGACTAAAAAATAATTAAAATAATATACTAACTAAAAGTGCCAAAAAAGGATATAGAACTACCCTTGGACCTTATTTTGCCGTAATTAGGGCGGAATTCACTTAAGTACTAAACTAAATAATTGGTGGATTTAACTCGAACCACCATTTCCACAAATGAGAAGACCTAAAATCATTAACACCATTGACTCAACGTCCCTTAAAAAATGTCAGGAAGTCCCAATAGCCTATCGCCCTCGGGAGTACATTGAAACTTCGTATCAAACCTGGACCATGCGTCGAAAGTCCAATGACTGCGAAACTATAGGATTATGACCGTCTTATTAGGCTTGACAACTATCACGGGAGTTGAGCCCAAATAGTATCCAGAAATGCATAACTTGAGCCCTGAGCGAATTTTGTGAGAAACATGAATATCTTTAGAAAACTATTGAAACTTAAGTAAATTGGACCATTTGCTTATGGGCGAAATTAAAGACTCAGATCATTAGTTTCTGGTCAAACTTCACCAATGGATCAGAAAAATTTCCCTGCACATATCTGTATACTTATGGCTAGAGCTGGGCATCGGTCTGGATCGGATCAGATTGGGTCCAACTTGACTCGATCTGATCTAGGGCTGAGTCCAGGTCACTTGACTTGGACCGATTCCAAATGTGGATTGTCTGATCGGATTCGAGTCTGACTCGGTGGGGAAAACCAAATCGGATCGGATTGGGCATGATTCGGATCGGTCCATATGCGAGTTAATATATGTCGCTGATGCAATATTAGAATGCATGTGTATCAAGTGTCATACAGAGAAGGAACATCATACAACTCTTTCCAATTTCATCTCATCTTCTTCCCACGGGTGATGAAAATAACAACGAACGACTTAAGATCGACCTTCACTTGATGGTGAAGTGGCTAGTCCATGGGGATCCAGAACAGGCAATGCCATGTGGGCACTGGCAATATATCTACGCATGTGGGATGAGCGTCCCAAGGAAGGCGCATTTAAGAAGGAGAGAGTATGATTTAAGAAGAGAAGAATAGAAAGCGGAGGCTGTAGAGATGAAAAAGGATGCAGAGGGGCGCAAATTAGATATAATCGCTACTCAAGTGACGTCACTAAGCTCTGTGGACCCCACAATGATGCATGTGTTGTATCTATACCGTCTAACAATTTTTAAAGATCATTTTATGATACGAGAAAAAGAATGAGTTAGATCTAAAGTTTAAGTGGACCCACCACAGAAAACCATCGGATCAGTCACACCCACCGTTGAAACATTTATAGGGCCCACCATGATGTATTTTTTAGATCCAACCTATTCTTAAGTTAACATAGAGATATATGAAGTGAAAACGAAAGTATAAGCTAGATTAGAAGTTTTGAACGGTGGGTGTCACTATCCCCACTATTTTTTAGGGTGGGGTCCACTTGAACTTTAGATCTATCTCATTGTTTTTATAATGCCATAAACCGATCTCTAAAATTTTTTGGATGGTTTAAATACAACACATGCATCATGATGGGTCCACAGAGCTTGGTGATGTCACTTTATTAGCTATTTGGCTACAAAACTTGTCAGTATCTAATCTGCGCCGGATGCGGAGAGATCTTTATCATATTTGATATAAGAGGCATCGGATTGTGTCTTACCCCCGCTCGTCTCTAGCCCCGAACGGGCAGTTCGGTGGGCTGGCCCACCTTGATGTATCTATACTTCCAAGCCGTCCATACCTTTTCTAAGACATTTTAAGGTATGACTGTAAAAATGAGGCAGATCCAACACTCAATTGGTGCAGACCAAATAATAAGCTTAGTTACCTTAAATGCACAAAGCATTAAATGCCAATTGCATTAAATGCCTTCAACATCACATAGGGATGGGATGGATGCCCATTCACCAACTTAATCTTCAAGCCATGCATGGACATGTTCCTTAAGCCCACACGCCTATGTAGCCCTGTCCATCCACATGTAAGCACGATGTTATGCTAACATCAGATGCTGGGTGAGATCCAAGCTTTCCATCAGGTGGGTAACGGTGTGAGATCCAAGCTTTCCATCAGGTGGGTCGTGGTGTGAGTTCCAAGCTTTTCATCGGGTGAGATCTCATCAAACCCTTTGCTCTTCTTTTTTGGTCTAAACTCGGTAAACAACTATAACCCATTTCAAAAGCCTAAGGATTTCGAATCAGATCGGATCGGTCCGAATCGGATCTAAACGGATCAGATTTCGGATCGGATTGGGTCAGATTAATTTCAATCCAAACTCGATCCAAAGAGATTTCGGATCTAGATGGGGTTGCTCGATCCGCACCGATCTAGACCGTCAGTTCGGTTCGAATCAGGTCAGATCGAGTCAGATCCACCGGATCTGATCTGAAATGCCCATCTCCAATCACTTGTATCCACATGCTGCATTTAAGTATGATTGGGACTACTATGTAGTCCAGGAAATCGATAACAGTTTCCGTTCGAGTGACCGAACTAGTCTCGCCACATTTGATACGTTCAGTGAATCCAGGTCGTACAATGATTGTTGACAGTGGTTAGGCCACGTGGAGTGCTTATGCGCTCCATGTCAATTAATTCAGCGTGCGCTCATACCAATCAAACTTGTCTAATAAACCGATTAGTCTGTTGTGTGTTTACCATGTATGGACACTACTACTTGAATCTAAGGTACTACTTACCAATGTAAAGCCCATTTCAACCGTGGTACCACGATCCGCTAAGACTCATGAGTCGGGCATGGTGGTATGGGACACTGTGGTCGAGCTATTGGCCTACGCTGGGGTGACGAGACTCCCCATAATGACCAGTGAGTAACCCAAAAATCATGAGTCGAATACAGTGGTATGGGACACTGTATTCGAGCTGTCGGCCTACATTCAGGTGACGAGCCTCCCGTAGTGACCTCGAGTATAAACACTTGAATTTGCCTATCCACTACTTTCATTAGGGGTGATGCCCTACAACTTGCCTATCGTATGTGATTAACTAAGATTGACAACCCTAGATGGATCTCCGTTTGGGTTAATGATGTAAAGGGAGCTACCTTAGCTTCTCAAATCTGTTGTATGAATAAGCCTAATTAAGTACTTGGCTAACACGACCATACACCGCATTGCATGTGCTTTGGCGAGGAAGTGCATGTTTATGGAGTTTGTCATGCGTGCTGGTTGACTTAGTCATTAAGGGAGTATTGGCAAGGGCATGCATCATTACTGCATATCATCCCTCCATTAATAAGAGTAGTTAGGAAATGTTTGTTGTATTGCTTTATCATTATTGCTTGATTGAACTGATACATGTTAACCTTTGCCTTATAATACCACTGAGTGGCCAATATTGTTTATTCTGAAACAATACATCTATACATTCAGCCCGATTACATACTCATACTCCGTAGTTTTTGAAATACTTTTATATTTAGATACTTGTGCTTTAGACTTCCGCTGCTTAATTACATTATCTTTGGAGTATGATATGTTATTTGAGTATAATATCGCTCATGTTGAATGCATTGATATGGACGACATCTAAACATCATTATCCATGTTGCATAAGTGATGCGTTAGATCTCAGGAGTAGAGCTTTGCTCGACCCCCGAAATTCAGGACGTTACAAGATGGTATCAAAGCATGATTTGGATTAAACTAGACCTAGGTTATAGGTAACACAACACACTCTAACGCACTCTAACATCGGAAGGGGGTAATGGAATTTAGAGACCACATAGGATCCTAAAGTTTCACCGACGGGCGAGATTAACTACAGTAGTTTAGCCCGTATGTGTCCTAGATCATGTGAATTGATCTCAGTCTCTTTTAGGCCGGCAATTGACGAGTTTGAACCATAAGTCAACAAATTCCAAAGCTGAAATAGGTCAGATGGCATGAATATCCGCGAATAGGACTGAGGAAATGCACCCTGCTGGCCTAAGGACCCAAACCATAAAATACATTGGGAACCAATGGGTCCCCCGCACATGTACAGCATCGCGAGAGGGGGTGGCCACCGCTAGCACCTCCAGAGAGGTGCAGCGGCACCGCCCAGACGATGGCGCGTCACCTGCACCTCTAGCGGGCCGTGGTGAGCCCATGGTTTCGATGGCCCACCGCCCCTCACCCACACATGTGGGGCCTGTCCACGTGTGGGACCACTCTGTTTGACCCCCCTTTGCCCCCTTTGTCCATTTCACCCCTCTCCCAACCCTCTAAACAACTCCAAACCCTCTAAAACCCATTTCTCTTTCAACTCCCCTTTTCATACACGCAATCTTCCATCTTCTTCCATATTTTGCACCCATCTACCACTATTCTCTTAAAACTACCTCTTACTACTCTCTATCTTCCCTATTTCCACACATTTGAGCACAAAACCTACATCTTTATGTCTCATAACTCTCAAACTTCCCAAACCCACCTCATTCTCCTAGCTTTCTACTTCCATAGCTCTCATTGAGCTTGTCACCGCCATCTTCTCGATCTTAATGCTCCTTTCCCTTATGGGAAAGAGAAGAGCGGCCCTGAATGAGGCCAGGCTGAGCCGTCCAACCTGTTCTAGGAAGCAGACGAGTGCCGAGACAAGTGCAAGCACTGAACGAAGGTTGAAACGGGACCTTGACCCTCAAATCCCGATAGAAAGGTCTCTACCGACAGGCAAGACCAAACACTGTAATTTAGTCCATAAACAATGACCATCAAATGTTGAGACATTTAGAGTTCTGGGCCCTAAAGTTGGTACTCCTAGATTTTGAAAAAATCTAATAGTATAAGAAATCCAATAAATTAATAACGTGAACCCTAGGACCTCCTTAGCTGGTATGGTCATATGTGAAGTGGTCGAGCGCAATTACATTCAAGTTCCAACAACTCAATTCCAATCAGACAACTTTTCACCCTAAGCGATAAAACAATTTCTTGTATTAGAAATGGTATGAAACCATCTAGCGTATGAGCATAGACTTTAGATTACAACTATTGGATTACCGCTACTCATAAATTAAGACTAGGCTACTAGTTATACTAAGGAATGTAAAAGACTGATTATGCTAAGATAATTGAAAGATAGACTTAGTTAGTTAGCTTGATTAGGTTGGATTGAGACCCCATTCTTTCGTTGGATCCCCATGATACTTATAGGCTTCTTTAATACCTCTTAGGAAAGTTGTTTTGATTAGAAACTATTCACACTCAGAGAAAACTTATATATCCCTTGGATTGAACGTTAGGTCAAATCAACACACCCCTTAAAATTGCCTTCCCAAAGACTTATTACAATAGGGAACATGGAGTAGAGAAACTATATATAAGCGAAGTATTCATGGTTTGAATTGAATTCTCAATCCTGGTAGTTGCCGATGAACTCAATGCTCTGATCAAGAAGAAGATCGGGATCAACTAGGATTAAGAACTGATATGACAAATTTTCTGTCATGGCTAAGCAGAAGGTCTATGTATCTAGCTCAGACCCATTACACAACATTCTGTGTTAGCCCGACCACTTACAACCAAAAGTTTATTACTTTGCCTTTGAGAAGTGTTGAGAGCATATATCCAATAGGAAATTTTTTTTTTGTGGCCCAAGAAATTTCTCAAATGGGCAACAGTTAGTTCAGAATTAGGTCCCAAATCACAGACCATTCTAACATACATATTGTGCATATGAACTTAGAAAAATAGTCTGCCATTAACCTATTTGTCCAAATTTCTTATGTATTAATAATGTATAGATTATCTTATAGTATTAAACTGGACATGATTAAAAAGGGTAAGTCGGGACCGTGGCAAAAGTCCTTCTTTGGTAGAATTAGGCATCTTGCCACAAACTCACACCCGTCCCTGGAATCAACCACAACACCCACCATCATTTTTAGCTCTTTTTTATGACCATATGTACTAATGTCATAGTACACATCATCGATGAAAGGACGACCAATGTATTGAGAGATCGTTTCCCATTTCATGTCAAGGATAGGTCCTAAATTACACCTTGTTCCGACATACGGATCGAGACATAGATTCTTGAGCCTTGAGAGTAAAAAATAATTTTAAGGGGGGTAGAACATTATGAGCCCAATCTAGTTAGGTCAGCTAATACATCTATTTGATCAAAGTGGCGTAATGGAAGCGTGATGGGCCCCTGCCCCACTAGCCTGGGATCGAAGGAAATTGATCCAGGTTATATGTAAGGTTAGGTCACTAAATAGGTTCTGAATCTTCATTAAAATGCTAATAATGAAGTCATTGAAGGAAAGCAATTAGGGTTCAAGTGTTAAACCAATTCATATTAAAGAATAGGCCTAATAATGGGTATGAGCTGAATTACAATAGCCGAGGTTAGTGTATCCATAATTGTGCTTGTTGAATACGAACCCAATAGAAGCCTTAGCCAATTTCGGAGACGAAATTATTTTTAAGGGGGGTAGATTATAACGTCCCGAATTTTTGCCAACTTGGAGTTAGACGTCCTTGGACAATGGGTCTATCATAATACCTTATCGACTTCTCAAAACTCAATCCCAAAGTCTCAAATCCCCTTTTCAACCCATTTCCTTCAAAAATCTCACTTTTCACCACCTTAGTCTTCAAATTTTTCTAAGTACTTTCATATTAGGCACTAATCTTAAAGTTTAAATGATGAAGAATAATACTTAAACTAAAATTTACTATAAATAATAAATATATAAATAAAATGGATTTTTGACCATTAACTTTATGGAATCTCATAAAATAAATAGGTTATTTGGATAGATCAGCTTCTCCTACCCAAAATCATATATTGCACGTCGAATAACTCATTCTGGTTTGTAAAATACACCCGTTTTAAAAGTCGCATGACAAAACCACCACCAGACACTACAGCAAGGAGCTGCACCACTGCACAGTTAGCGGCGTGCCGCCAGTGCACCAAATTTTGGTGGACCCTCGCTGCAGTTTTATGGAATTTTTGGCCGACTTTAAAAAGTCATCTCCCTCAATATAACTCTGATTTAGGTGATTCAAAAGCCAGATTGAAGCTTGATAAGTCTAGTTTCATATAAAAATAAGTGAAAAATAAAATAAAAATTTTAATATTTAAATCTAGGTTGATGTGACAACTGTCCAAAAATTATTAGTTTGGACAACTGCTACTTCTAGAATTTTTAGAATTTTTACAGAATACGAAATCTAATGAAATTTGGTGGAGATAAAATAAACTTGATGATGAACTACTAGAAAAATAATTCAAGTAATATACTAACTAAAAGTGCCAAAAAAGACATAAAACTACACTAGGACCTTATTCTGTCTTAATTAGGGTGAAATTAAGTACTAAATTAAATAATTGGTGGATTTAACTCGAACCACCATTTCCACAAATGGCAAGACCTAAAATCATTAATACCAATGACTCAACATCCCTTAAAAACTTAGGAGAAATTCCAAGAGCCTATCGCTCTCGGGAGTACATTGAAACTCCGTATTGAACCTGGACAGCGCGTCGAAAGTCCGATGACCTCAAAACTATAGGATTATAACTGTCTTATTGGGCTTGACAACCAGCATGGGAGTTGAACCTAAATAATATCTAGAAACGTACAACTTGAGCCCTGAGCGAAGTGTGAGAAACACGAATATCTTTAGAAAAATTATTGAAACTTAAGTGAATTGGACCATTCACTTACGGGCGAAATTAAAGACTTCAAACCGTCAGTTTCTAGTCAAACTTCACCCATGGATCAGGAAAATTTCCCTGCACATATCTGCATACTTGTGGCCCTGATCGAGTGACAATGACCGTTGATCTGATACTGGTCCGTCACGGTTGATCGGCCTATCC
Organism: Magnolia sinica; assembly: GCF_029962835.1. Taxonomy (NCBI): domain Eukaryota; kingdom Viridiplantae; phylum Streptophyta; class Magnoliopsida; order Magnoliales; family Magnoliaceae; genus Magnolia; species Magnolia sinica. Next base: position 34,636,076 of record NC_080583.1, read on the forward strand.
AAACACGCTGAAATCACATCCTGGCCTAAATCCATTGTCAGGGAACTTACTCTGTGACATAGACAGGTAATGGACCTCCCGATAGGCCCCATTCATTAGAAACAGTCGCCTTTTGGATGTAAATTAGGTATACCATGGCCCTGGGGCCATTTGCATCAGTTCTGGGCCTATATAATGCCCTTAAACTACCCCATTCCCATTCCATACCAATTTCTCTAACCCTAGGAGAGAGAAGAGAGAAGAGAGAAAAGAGGAGAAAAGAGTTAGGAGAAGAGAGAGAGTTCAGGAGATCATTGTTGGGATTCACTCCCACTACTCCACGTGCTGATTCACCTCCCCACCACTGCTACACGAACCGTTCCAAATATGATTTGGGTAAGAAATCCTAACCCTAATCTTGATTTAGGAATCTAAACAGAGTAATCAATGAAAAGCTAACCTATTTCAATATTTAGGTACCCGTTGTTCTGTATTCGGGAACGTAGGATTCGAACCGAGTCTGAATAGTGTATTCCGACGAAAGGTGCAGACTATAAACATTTAGGTTATGGTTTTTAAGGCTTTTAATGTCAGCAATGATTTATGTTTGCCTTGAATGCTGCCATATGATCTTAGTTACGATGTTTTCAATAAATTATACATGTGTGAACTATGTTGAATATGAGATGCATTTCATGTGTTTGTTGAAATGTTTGAATGAGTGTGAAATCCTGATTTATGCTTATCATGATTTCTAATCTAATATCCATGTATGTTATGTGCTTTATAACCGATGTGGTGTAATGAATTGCTATAGTGTATGTTGTAACTAAATTAGTCTATGTATTTAGTAAGATGTAGTTTAAGTGTTTGATAAAATGTTTGAATGAGAATGTATTGATGAATTGTATTTAATAAGGGTATTGAGATGGGATTCTTAGTTACCTTATCTATATGTATAGTTCCTTGATGAAATCTTAATTTCGACTACGTAATTTATAGATGAAATGCAATATTTGATAACATGTTCAATGTGTTTGATGAAATGCTCAACTAGAGTTGTATTTGGAATGTTTGTTAAATGCTTATATGATTATCACTTGTATCCATGTGCTGCATTTGAGTATGATTGGCACTACTATGTAGTCAAAGCAATCGGTAATAGTTTCCACTCGAGTGGCCAAATTAGTCTCACCACATTTGATATATCATACTCTAGAAACAATTAGATTTCGCAAGCGGAAGACTATGATAGATATATAAAGCATATAAGTGGTTGTAAGTCCCCAGAGTATGAACATGTCACCAGGTTAAATAATCACATGTATAGTTCCAAAATTTACAAAATGATACAAGTAATGGCTTCTAATCCGTATCCCGTAACCCTGTAGATGTAACTCCAAGTCTACATAGACCCGCCGAAGAGTTGCATGTAGGAGAACTCCTCGTCATCATAAAAATCAAGGTCTGCCTCGTAAGCATCGCCATCACCTGAAGCTACGACAGAGTCTGGTTGGTGTTTTAAAACACCATCCTAGAGTGGGAGTGAGTGATCAACTCAGTGGAGCTATAAGGCAAAGGTTAACATGTTATCGATTCAATCAAGTAGTAATGATAAAGTAGTACAACATCCATGTCCTAAGTACTCTTATTAATGCAGGAATGATATGCTGTAATGATGCATGCCCTCGCTTGCATTCCCTCAGTGACATCATCTCACGATCATAGCATGCACCACTCCTGACACTTGCTCTTCAACACTAAAGGCACATACAATGCGGTGCATGGTCATGTTAACTGAGTGATTTATTAGGCATATGCATACAGCAAGTTCAGGAAGCTAAGGTACCTCCCTTTATATCATTTACCCAAACAATGATCCATCTAGGGTCGTCAATCCTCCCCAGTCACATACGATAGGCAATTTATAGGGTAACATCACCCCTGATTTAAAAGCAGTGGATAGGCAAGTTCAGGTCGCTATGGAGGGGCTTGTCACCTCAGTGTAGGCCTAGTTTATACTCGAGGTCACTATGGAAAGTCTCATCACCTTAGCATAGGCTGACAGCTTGAATACAGTGTCCCATACCACCGTATTCAGCTCGTGAGTTTGGGTTGCTTAATGGACACTACGGGGAGGCTCGTCACCCCAGCGTAGGCCGAAAGCTCGACCACGGTGTCCCATACTATCATGCCCAGCTCATGAGTCTTAGTGGATCATGGTACCAAGGTTAAACAGGCTTTTCACTGGTAAGTGGTACCTTAGATTCAAGCAATAACATCCATACATGGTGAACATACATTAGGCCAATCGGGTTACTTGACAAGCTAGACTGGTACGAGCGTATGTTAAATTAGTTGACATGGAGTGCATACGTACTCCTTGTGGCCTAACCACTGTTGATAATCACCGTACGTCTTAGATTCATCGAACGTATCCGTTGTGGCGAAACTAGTTCGGCCACTAATCATAAACTGCTACCGATTGCCTGGACTACGTATTAGTCCCAATCATACTTAAATACAGTAGGCATTTATCTGTGATAGTCAAACAGCATGTGACAAACAATTCAAATGTAAATCTCATTTGAGCATTTTAACAAGCACATAGTGCACATGTTATCATACATAGGCATTTCATCCATAAATCACGTAGTAGCGAGACAGATTACATGAAGGAAACTGTAACTATAGATGCGATAATTGAGAATCCTATCTCAACGCCCTTATTAAATACATTTCAACAAACAACTTCTAATTCAGACATTTTATCAAACACTTAGACTGCACATATCAACATACATGTAATAAATTAGTTATAACATGTATTATAGCAAATCCTTTCACAAAGGAGTTGTCACACATGCGACAATCATGTATTCTCAATCAATAATCATGGCAAGCACAAATCATAATTCCATATTCATTCAAACATTTCAACAAACACATGGAATGTATTATATTCAACATGGTTCATATATATATGTGTGTATGTGTGTGTAATACACGAAAAACATCGCATCAAGTACATGTGATAGCAATCAAGTCACTGATAAATCATTAACTGACTAGTTCGCACCTTTCGCCGATACGCCGATTATGAACTCGGTTCGTACACTACACCCTTGTCTATGGCACAACGGCTACCTAAATCATGAAATGGGTTAGTTATTTCACCGTTTCCTCTATTCAGATTCCTAAAACAGATTAGGGTTAGGATTTCTTACCTAAAAATGGATTTGGATTCGATGGTGTAGTGAGACAAGAGAAATGATTCGTCACGTGGAGTGGTGGGAATGAATCCCAGCAATTATCTCTCACTCACTCTCTCTCTCTCTCTCTCTCTCTCTTCTCCTCACTCTTTCCTCCTCTTTTCTCTCCTCTTTCCTAGGGTTTAGGAAATTCGTATGGAATGAGAGAGGGGTGGGTTTAGGCCCTTATATAGGCCCAGAACTGATGTTAATGGCCCCAGGGCTATGGTATACTTAGGTTATAGCCAAAAGTCTGTTTCAGGCCAACGAAGTTCATCTGGAGGTCCATTACCTGCATACGGTCTAGAGAAAGTTCCTAGACAATGGATTTATGTCAGGTTAAGATTTTGGTCTGATTGGATTTGTGGATCGACTGCAGAGGATCAGTTTCAGTTCAATGGCTATCGTCACTCGATCAGGGCAATAAGTACACTGGCATGTGTTGGAAAATTTCCCTGATCCAAGGGTGTAGTTGGGTCAGAATCTGATGGTCTGAAACCTTAGATTTAGCCTGCAAGAGAACGGCCCAATTCACTTAAGTTTGAGTTCATTTTCTAAAGATATTCCTGTTTCTCACACACTTCACTCCGGGCTTAAGTTGTGCATTTATGGATACTATTTGGACTTGATCCCCGAGATGGTTGTCAAGCCGAGTAAGGCAATCATAATCGTATAGTTTCACGGTAATCAGACTTTCGATGCGTGGTCCAGGTCCGATACGGAGTTTTAGTGTGCTCCCGAGAGCAACTGGGTTTTAAAAATGATCCTAGGTTTCTAGGTAATGTTGGGTTAGCAATCCTAATGGTTTTGAGTCTTGCAATTTATATAGAAAGTGGTTCAATCTAATTCTCTGATTTATTTAGTTTAGTACTTAATTAATTTTCATCTAATTTCTAAAGGATTCGGTCCTTAGTGATTCCTGCCTGAGGTGATACTCGGGTCTTTGTACGGATTTTTCTGAGACGTTACACTTGTCTAATAAATCGATTGGCCTGTTATGTGTTTACCATGTATGGACACTACTGCTTGAATCTAAGGTACCACTTACCAATGTAAAGCTCATTTCAACCGCGGTACCACGATCCGCTAAGACTCATGAGCTGGGCATGGTGGTATGGGACACCGTGGTCGAGCTGTCGGCCTACGCTGGGGTGATGAGCCTCCTCGTAGTGACCAGTGAGCAACCCAAAACTCGTGAGCCAAATACGGTGGTATGGGATACTGTATTCGAGCTTGTCGGCCTACATTCAGGTGACAAGCCTCCCGTAGTGACCTCGAGTATAAACACTTGAATTTGCCTATCCACTGCTTTCATTAGGGGTGATGCCCTATAACTTACCTATCGTATGTGATTAACTAGGATTGATGACCTTAGATGGATCCCTGTTTGGGTTAATGATGTAAAGGGATGTACCTTAGCTTCTCAAATCTGTTGTGTGAATAAGCCTAATTAACTACTTAGCTAACACGACCATGCACCGCATTGCATGTGCTTTGGCGAGGAAGTGCACGTTTAGGGAGTTTGTCATGTGCGATGGTTGACATAGTCGCTAAGGGAGTATTGGCAAGGGCATGCATCATTACTGCATATCATCCCTGCATTAATTATAGTTAGGAAATGCTTATTGTATTGCTTTATCATTACTACTTGATTGAATTGATAACATGTTAACTTTTGCCTTATAGTACCACTGAGTTGGCCACTCATTCCCACCCTGGGATGGTGTTTTAAAACACCACCCAGACTCTGATTTAGATGTAGGTGATGATGAAGTCTATGCGACGGAGCAGGACTTCATGGGCGAGGAGGAAGACTTCTCCTACGTTCAGCTCTCAGCCGGGTCTATGCAGATCTCGTGCTAATTCGACGGGATTATAAGGACTTATGGATTAGTTGAATGCTTTACATTTTGATATTTTGTCTATTCTGAAACAATACATCTATACATTCAGCCCGGTTACATACTTATACTCCGGAGTTTTTGAAATACTTTCATATTTAGATACTTGTGCTTGAGACTTCCGTTGCTTAATTACATTATCTCTGGAGTATGATCTGTTATCTGAGTATAATCTCGCTCATGTTTAATGCATTGATATGGACGACATCTAAACATCATTATCCATGTTACATAAGTGATGTGTTGGATCTTAGGAGTAGAGCTTGTCTCGACCCCCGAAATTCAGGGCGTTACATAAGGCCTATTGTGATGTATGAGGCCCATGTGATGAGGCCCATTATGATGTAAGAGGCCTGTGTGTGAGGCCCATGGTGATATAAGGCCCATGTGATGAGGCCCATTATGATGTATGAGGCCCGTGTGTGAGGCCCAATGGATTGTAAGGCCCAATTGTGATGTGTGGACCACCATGAAGTACGTATTATATACACACTATTCATCTATTTGGCCAGGGCCATGGGGTCCCATTGCTTCGTCAAGCTTAGTGTGATGCATGCAACTCACTTGTTGTATATATAGGGCCCATCTACATTGGAATGAGGCCCATTATATGTGTGAGGCCCATTATGATTAGATGATGCCCCTTTTGATCGTATGATGCCCATCGTGATGTATGAGACCCACCATGATGTGTGTGTTGTATGCACACTACCCATTCATTTATACGGGTTACCTCATGAAGGCCCACCATGATGTATGTGATACACATGTGGACCATCTGTCTTTCTAGATATTTGGAAGGCCAAGGGCCCTGTTGTGATTCCGATTCCAATCCCAAATGGACTGCACTTTAGGAAATAATAGTGGTTAAATGTCCACCATTGTAAACTTCTCTAGGGCCCATTGTCAAGCCCATTTTCACCCTTACCTTATTAGGATAACTTAAACTGTTGGGTCCCCACCGATGTTAATAATATCAATTGGGCTAACCCAAACTGTAGATCAGGACACGGCTCATATGAACCCGCCTGAGAACTGCATAGAGAAGAATGCCTCCTCCTCATCCTCATACTCCTGCTCTACCTCGGGGGTCGCATCATCATCTGCATCTAAGACAGAGTCTGGTTGGTGTCGAAACACCGTCCCAGAACGTGGGAGTGAGTGATCAACTCAGTGGAACTATACAGTAAAAGTTAACATGTTATCAATTCAATCAAACAGTAATGATAAGGCATTACAATCAAATATGTCCTAATTACTCTTGCTAATGCAAGGATGTATGTAGCAATGATGCATGCCCTCGCCTGCACTCCCTCAGCGTCTTCATCTTACGGTACGCATGACAACCTCCCGCAGTGCTCCACGACACCAAGGCACATGCAATGCGGTGCTTGCATATGATTACCAAGTTGTTATTAGTCCTTTTCATACAGCAGGATTGGGAAGCTAAGGTACCTTCCTTGTATCGATTCCCACATGGTGATCCATTCTAGGGTCGTCAGTCCTACTCAATCTCATACGATCATATGGTTCTAGGTCACTGCAAAGGGCTCGTCACCAATCAATGTATGCCTAGTCATACCTTAGTTGTTACACTAAGGCTCGTCACCTCAACGCAGTATCAAGGTATGCTCGAGGGCACTACAAAGGGCTCGTCACCAATCAATGTAGGCCGACAGTGCGAATATAGTGTCCCATACCACCATAATCGGCTCACGAGTCTGAATTGCTCACTGGTCACTACGGGGAGGCTCGTCTCCCCAGCATAGGCTGACAACTCAACCACGGTGTCCCATACCACCATGCTCGGCTCATGAGTCTTAGTGGATCAAGGTACAATGGTTAACAGGATTGCATTGGTAAGTTTGGTACCCTAGATTCAAATAGTAGCATCCATACATGGTGAACATCCATCGGGCCAATTGGGTTGCTTGACGAACTCGACTAGCACGAGCGCACGTTGAGTTGAACGACATGAAGTGCGCAAACACTCCATGTGGCCAAACCACTACCGACAACCCTAATACGACTCAGGTTCGTCAAACACTTCCTACGTGTCAAAAACATCCTCAGCCACGAACTCAAGGTTTGTTTCCGATTGCCTGGACTATTTCATAGTCCCACACCTTCAATTATAACAGATATTCAAACCAGCAATTCAAAATAGTAAAATAACAACAATTCCAATCATACTAGCATATGAGCATTTAATGGATTTCAACTTAACATGAATTCACACCTAAGTAGTGCCTGATTTTAAACAACAAAGAATGTAAATTGCATGTAGGAAATCATACACATCAATAAGATAGTTGAGAATTTTTTCTCAACGCCCGTAAACAGTAAAATATATTACACACTTGATCATTCAGACATTTCTACAAACACTTAGACTACATATTCCAACATACATGACGTATGTTGGTGATAACACACATTTGGACAATTCCTTTCACCAAGGAGTTGACACACGTACAACTAATTCGAATACACGACAATTAATCATGGCAAACACTGCTCGTATTTCATACGTATATGATACTTTCTACATATACAAGGAATACACAAATCTCCATATAGTTCATATATATCAGAAACACAATATAAACATCGCATTTGACATCTGAAATTTCACCCACAACAATAATAAACCATCAACTGACTTTGAAAGCCTTGAAAACCATAACCTATACGAATATAGTCCGCACCTTAAACCAGAAAGTCCGCAACAGATCTGAATTAGACAAGAAATCTCCGTCAACGGCGAATAGGTAACCTAAAGCATAAATTAGGTTAGCTATACCAACACTTTAGACCATTCTAAGTTCTAAAACAGGTTAGGGCTTGGTTAACTTACCCAAATGAGATTAGAATCGCCGGAATAACGATTCAGATGCGGTGGATTAGACACGCAGGGTAACTGGGAAGGATTCCAAGATGATCCACCAACTACTCTCTCTCTTTCTCTCTCTTTCTCTCTTTCTCTTCTAGCTAGGGTTTAGAAAATTCGTATGGAGTTTGAGAGTGAGGGTTTAAGGTCTTTATATAGGCCTAAACTTGATGGAAATAGCCCCAGGACCAAGGTATACTTAGGTTATAACCAAATCGGGTCTATTTCGATCCAATGGAGCATTTCTGGAGGACCTTTTTCTGAGTGCGGTCGGACTTAAGCTCACTAATATTGGATCTTAAGCGAGTTAAATTTTCAGTCCGATCGGGTTTCCAGATCGTCCATGGCGGACCAATTTCAGTTCAACGGTCAACGAAACTCGATCAGGGCCACAAGCACTTTGACATGTGTGGGTCATCTTTCCTGATCCGATGGTAAATTTGGGTTAGAATCCAACAGTCAGAATGCTTAAAATCAGCACACAAGCGACACGACTCAGATTTCATAAATTCATATTTAATTTCTAACCTTTCTCATACTCTTTACTCCGGACTCAAGCAAATCGTCTCAGGATATCATCTGGACTTGATTTTAGAGATGATTGTCAAGCCCAACAAGGTGATCATAATGGTCTAAGATTATCGCTATCAGACTTTCGACGCGCAGTCCAGGTCCGATACAAAGTTTCCAAGTACTTCCGAAAGCAACTGGATTTAGCGTTGAATCCTAGATTTCAGGGTAACGTAGTGCTAATGATTCTACTAGTTTTGGGTCTTACAAATCGAATTTAAAGTGATTGGTGCTAATTTCACAAGTAATCGTGTTTAGCACTAGTTAACCCACATTTAACTTCTAAAGAATTTGAGGTAGTACTCGGGTCTTTGCACGAAATTTTTGGGTCATTACAACTCACCTCATTGTATACCCACTAGACTCACCACAAGAAATGTATCCTACCTTTGTACCCCATTTATTAGGACCTCGTAACATGTACATATCATCCACACCATCCATCTCCTTATTAAGACGAGTGTGAGGTCCACCCTTGACATTAGTGTGTTATCTAGGCCATCCATTATCTGGAGGAGAGTACATCATCACCCTTTACCGTAGATGGAAGGAATATATGGTATCAGATTTGGTATATCCATTATGTGGAGACTACCTTGATACATGGGTTAGATCCATCGTCCTTTTAGTTAATCCCGCCTTAGGATATATGTTATGCTAGTACCTTGAGTAGGTTATGATAGTCTAACATAGACCATTCCATATAAACTTCTACATGTCTAGTGAGGCGTATCATTCAGCCCCTATTCTTATAAGTGACATACTGGTTAAGGCCGATAATTGCCTGCTATATCTGATAATCATGCTAGTGTACTTAGTCTAATAGGGCACACTAAGAACATGCTTAGTATTACGTCATGATACATGTTCATACACATCATTTGTATACCTATTGTAAGGAATGTTTGATCATAGCATTGCCTTCAGGTTGACTTATTTAGGGGACTCCTTGTAAGATGGAGTTTCCCCATATGATCACATGGTACGCGCAGGTTGATGCATGACTGGATGGTATTACTCATGCATCTCACATTTTGTATTATATGATCACTTTATGCCCTAGCGACACAAGGGTTGTGGCCTTCACAGGCATATCGTGGATGACCATATGATCACATGGTACGCGCATGCTAATGATTCTACAAGTTTTGGGTCTTACAGATCGAATTTAAAGTGATTGGTGCTAATTTCACAAGTAATCGAGTTTAGCGTTAGTTAACCCACATTTAACCCTCAGCTTCAGTCTCCCAAGTAGCCTCTTCTTCACTGTGATGCATCAACAGTACCTTCACAAGTGGGATGACCTTGCTACGCAGTACCTGCTCCTTCCTATCCAGGATACATGTCGATCGTAGTACATATGTGGCGTCCTCGCTCAACTGCACCTGCTCCTAATTGATAATGTGCGAAGGATCAGGAACGTACTTCTTCAACATAGATACATGAAATACGTTATGCACGCCCGTGAGTGGTGTGGGCAAAGCAAGGGGATAGGCTACTGTCCCCACTCGATCCAGTATCTGAAATGGACCAATAAATTTCGGCGTGAGCTTCCCCTTCTTACCAAACCGTAGGACTCCCTTCATAGGGGAAACCTTAAGAAATACATGGTCTCCAACCTTGAACTTAAGAGGTCACCGCCTCGTATCAGCGTAACTCTTTTGCCTGCTCTGGACTGTCAGAAGTCGACGTCGAATAATGTCAATTTTCTCTGAAGTCGCCTGAACCAACTCTGGGCCAATCAAACTACGCTCGCCAACTTCTGCCCAGCAATGCAGTGCTCTACACGGGCGACCATACAATGCTTCGTAGGGAGCCATGCCAATACTCGCCTGGAAGCTGTTGTTATACGCGAACTCTGCATAAGGGAGACAATCATCCCAGCTGTCCTTGAAATCCAAAACACAAGCTCGCAACATGTCCTCCAAAATCTAATTCACACGTTCCGTCTGCCCGTCTTTCTGTGGATGAAATGCGATACTAAATTTCAATTTCACACCCATCGCTTCTTGGATACGAATCCAGAACATAAATGTGAATCGCGTGTCTCTGTCAGACACAATCTCCAAGGGAACTCCATGTAGATGTACAATCTCCTTGATGTACAACCTAGCCAACTCATCTGCAGAGTTCATGACTCTAATCGGTAAGACATGAGCTAATTTCGTCAATCGGTCGACGATCACCTAAATAGAGTCATGTCCCTTCTGCATTTTCGGTAGCGCTGAAATAAAATTCATGGAGATAAAATCCACTTCCATTCAGCTATGGGCATGGGCTGAAGCAGTCCAGGAGGTAGGCGATGCTCTGCCTTGACCTGCTGGCATATGAGACAATGAGATATGAACTCAGCAATGTGAACTTTCATGTTGTCCTACCAGTAGGATCTCCTCATGTCTTGATACATCTTCGTGCTACCTAGATGCATCACAAGCTTTGAAGTATGGGCTGACTCGAGAACCTCCCGTCTCAAGTCAGGAATGTCTGGGACACATAGGCGGCCATGATATCGTAGGCCCCCATCTGAACCAACACTCCACTCGGAGTCCTCATCTGTATGAACCCTCTCTCTCATCTTCGCCAATAGCTCATCATCTGCCTGAGCTGCAATGATCCTATCATCAAAGAGGGGTTATACTAGAATGTGTGCGATAACCTCATACGGCTCTTCCACCCTGAGTTTCTGCTCAAAGTCTCTCACAAACTCCATCATGTCCCATTCTGCTATCATTAGCGGAGCCGCAAACTCTATAGTCTTCTTACGACTCAACACATCTGCCACAAGGTTTGCCTTGCCCGGATGGTAAGAGACATCGAACTTAAAGTCCTTCAAGGTTTCCATCCATCGGCGTTGCCTCATATTCAAGTCACGCTCAATGAAGATATACTTAAGGTTCTTGTGGTCGTAAAAGAGCCCAAACTCCTCTCCGTAGAGGTAATGTCTCTAGAGCTTTAGTGCGAAAATGACAACTGCCAACTCCAGGTTGTGTGTAGGATAATTCTCTTCGTGTTTCCCCAACTGTCTCGAGGCATATGCAATCACCCTATCCTTTTGCATAGGACACAACCCAGACTAATGTGAGAGGCGTCAGTATATATTGTATACTTAACCCCTTTCTCTGACAATACTAACACAGGGGCGGACGTCAACTTGTCCTTCAGCTCTTGAAAAGCTGTCTCGGCCTTCTCATTCCTGACAAACTTCAAGTCTTTTCGTGTCAACTAAGACAACGGTCTGGCTATCTTTGAGAAATCTCGTATGAAGCATCAATAATAGCCTGTTATGCCTAGAAAACTCCTCACTTCAGCAACCGTACCAGGCAGCTTCCAGTCCTGAACTGCACCTACCTTAGCAAGGTCGACAGCTATCCCTTCTTTGGACACCACATGTCCTAGGAACTTGACTTCCTCTTTCCAGAAGTCACATTTCTTGTACTGCGTAAAAAGTTGATTCTTCCTGAGAGCATCCAAGACCGCTCTTAGGTGCTCCTCATGCTCTTCCTGACTCGCAGAGTATATCAAAATGTTATCGATAAAGACAATGACGAATCAGAACAAAAACAGCCGAAATACCCTGTTCATCAGATCCATGAACATGGCCAGTGCATTTGTAAGACCGAACGACATCACAAGGAACTCGTAATGGCCGAAGCTAGTTCTGAATGCGGTCTTCTGCACGTCCTCATCCTTGACACGCAACTGATGATACCCTGACTGCAAATCAATCTTTGAAAAGTACCGTGCCCCCTTCAACTGATCAAACAGGTCATCGATCCTGGCAAGGGATACTTATTTTTCACTGTCACCTTGTTCAATCTGCGATAATCTATACATAATCGCAAGGAACCATCCTTCTTCTTGGCGAACAGAACAGGTGCTCCCTAAGGGGACACACTAGGATGAATTAAGCCCAAAGTCAATAAGCCATCTATCTGCTTCCTCAATTCCTCCATTTCACTTGGAGGCATGTGATAGGTAGGCAATGGGATAAGTGTCGCACTAGGCATGAGATCGATAGTAAAATCAATCTCGCACCGTGGGGGTAATCTAGGAATCGTCTCAAATACATCCTCAAAATCCTGAACCATTGGCTTGTTTTCAAGTGCCGAACCAGCAATACTCTCCAACAGAGAAGTATAACAACCAAATCGAAAAGGGTAACTGACCTGAACAGGGAAAGTAAATGTCTCACCCTCAGGTCCATGGTTGTCACCCGTCTAGCCTCACAATCAATCTCTGTTTGTATCTTCGTGAGCCAATCCATGCCTAGGATGACGTCGTAATGATATAGAGGTGCGACAAACAGGTCAACTAGAATCGATCTACTCCCTAGATCAATCAAACAACCCATACATACCCTAGTAATATCAGAGGAGGTCCCTGTGGCGGTAGTGAGTGTCACTCCCTTCATAGTAACAGTGCCGCATACGATATAATAGAAGTAGTGGACCCGGTATCCACCAACAAGATGATAGGAATACCTTGGATGTGAGCTGTAACCTCAAAGGGTCTCGGTGCTAAGTCAGCCCCAGGAGCTTCAGCTGTAAATGCGTGAACTCGAGCCTGCTATGGACGATTTGGCGGTGGTACCATAGGCCGTTGAGGTGGCCTAGAGCGAGGTACAGAAGGCCTAAAAGATGGGTGAGCTGGTGTTGAACGAAGGGGTGAAGTTGATATGACCTGAGGCGTCGGACGACTAATCCTCTATGGCGGTGAAAATCCACTGTCCTGCATTCGCGTAAAGCAATTACGATCTGAATGCCTGATTTTTTCACAGTATGTGCAGCGCAAATCTGAATGCATCAACTAAGCCGGTGACGCTGCACGTCTCGGAGGAGAATATGCCCGTGGCCTCTTGCTGAGAAATGGTGTACTCGGAAAGTCAGGTCGCGATCTAGGAACCATAAGTGCACGTATACGAGGCAACCTGTCCCCGTCCTGCTCAGCTCGTAGAGACATGCTCACCAACTCAGCATAAGAAGAGATGCTAGCACAGCACATCTTTGATTGAATCTCAGGCCTCAACCCCTCAGAAAAATACCGCATTCGCATCGGTTGATCACCAAGAAGCAATGGAGCATATTTACCCAGCTCAGTAAACCAGTTCTCATACTCTGTCACCGACATCCCTCCCTGACAGAGGCGAAGGAACTCACTCTCCTTCTCGTGTCGGTAAGTGACCAGGAAATACTTCTCATGGAAGCGTACCTCAAACGCCTCCCACGTCTATACATAACCCTCCGCAACTGTGCGGAGAACACTATCCCATCATAAACTGCCCTCCTACTCAAACATGAAGGAGGCAAGCTCGACCTGCTCCACCTCAGAACAGTGAAGTGGCCTCAGCATCTTAGAGATGCGGTCAATCCAGTACTCGGCCTCCTCGGGTCTATGAGTACCCGCAAATGTTAGAGATCGTAAGCGTTGGAATCGCTCAAATGTGCCGCTAGCACTAGCGTTCCCAGATGGGTGCATAGGTGAAGCAGGTGGAGTCACCCCCATCGACTGAGCAAAGATACTAGCCATGGAAGACAAAAGCTGCTGCTGCTGCATCAACAACATCATCTGCTCTAGCCTATTAGGAGGCAGAGCGGACGAAGATGCACGATTCTACTCAGGAACCGAAGGCGTGACTGGAGGAACCATAGATGGTGTCATAGGAGTCGGCTCAGTAGCGGGGCCAGTAGCTGGCTAAGGGTCCGGCCCAGCACTAAAATGGAAAATATAGCCGTGATAAGCTCAAATAGGGCCATGGAAAATGAAAGGAAAGAGGGGAAATGGGAGGAATGGTGAGGCTTCCACGAATTTGAGACTCAAAGGAGGGATTTAAGTACTTAAATGGAAAGAAAAGGGAGGGAAAACAACAATGGAGGTGGGTTTTAAGATGGGTAGAGTGGGGGTGCACGAAAATGGAAGAAGAAGGGGTTTGGGGAGGGATTTTTGTGGGGTTTTGAGAGAAATTTTCAGAAAAGGGAAGTTTGGAGGGTAGCTTTGTGAAGGAAGGAGGGTTTTGAGGGAGTTAAAAATGTGCAACCATGGAGGAGTGGGCCACATTAGGCCCCATATGCATTGGCCCGAGCCGGCCCGCCCGGCCAGGCCCGCTTTGCGGCGAGGGCTCGCCGAACCGGCGAGGTCATCGTCGGTCTCTGGACATTTTGGCGAGGACTCACCATTTGGGCGAGGTCCTACTGCCCCCTAGGTCAGCATTGATGTGGGTCCCACCCTGGGTCCCCCTATAAATGCCCCGATTGGGCCCCTAGTCCGTTTCGACTCTTATCGGGTCACTTTGAATAAAATCTGATACAGATTCACTTTTACCAGATTTCTAACGGCTGGAAAGGGATGATACACTGTCTAAACCCGTCAATGGATGGTCTAGAAGTGATTTGGGGTCGCTGTGTGATCAAGAGTGTGCACGGACTCGATCTCGACGATCATTTTCAGTAAACTTTCGCAAGTGGTGCAACTGGGAAGCCTACATTGTTTCTAGATTTTCCTTGCACCCTCCTACACTAAAGTGGCATCAGCATGCGTTGTGTGACCATAAACTAGGTCCGGTTTAATCCAAATCATGCTCTGATACCAACTTATAACGCCCTGAAATTCGGGGGTCGAGCACAACTCAGCTCCCGAGTTTCAAAACATCACTTATGCAACATATGTAATGATGAATGTATGTTGTCGGTATTAGTGCATAACACATGAAGTAGATTAAGCCAAAACTACAAACATAATCCAGGGATAGGTGAAAGACGCAAGCGGAAGACTTAAAGATATATATATATATATATATATATATATAGGTATATGTCCCTGAGATATGCATACTCTGCCAGGTTATAATTACATGCATGTGTGTCTCAAAATGTAAGTATCAAATGGAATAAACCATTACAAAATAAACCTTGTATCCCCGTAGATCAGGACACGGCTCACATGAACCCGCCTGAGAACTGCATGGAGGAGAACGCCTCCTCATCATCCTCATACTCCTGCTCTACCTCGGGGGTCGCATCATCATCTGCATCTAAGATAGAGTCTGGTTGGTGTCGAAACACCATCCCAGAACGTGGGAGTGAGTGATCAACTCAGTGGAACTATGCAGTAAAAGTTAACATGTTATCAATTCAATCAAGTAGTAATGATAAGGCAATATAATCAAATATGTCCTAATTACTCTTGTTAATGCAAGGATGTATGTAGCAATGATGCATGCCCTCACCTACACTCCCTCAGCGTCTTCATCTTACAGTACGCATGACAACCTCCCGCAGTGCTCCACGACACCAAGGCACATGTAATGCGATGCATGCATATGATTACTAACTTGTTATTAGTCCTTTTCATACAACAGGATTGGGAAGCTAAGGTACCTTCCTTATATCGATTCCCACACAATGATCCATTCTAGGGTCGTCAGTCCTACACAATCTCATACGATTATATGGTTCTAGGTCGCTGCAAAGGGCTCATCACCAATCAATGCATGCCTAGTCATACCTTAGTTGCTACACTAAGGCTCGTCACCTCAATGCAATATCAAGGTATGCTCGAGGGCACTACAAAGGGCTCGTCACCAATTAATGTAGGCCAACGGTGCGAATATAGTGTCTCATACCACCATAATCGGCTCACGAGTCTGAATTGCTCACTGGTCACTACGGGGAGGCTCGTCGCCCAAGCGTAGGCCGACAGCTCAACCACGGTGTCCCATACCACCATGCCCGGCTCATGAGTCTTAGCAGATCAAGGTACAATGGTAACGGGATTGCATTACTAAGTTTAGTGCCCTAGATTCAAATAGTAGCGTCCATACATGGTGAACATCCATCGGGCCAATCGGGTTGCTTGACGAACTCGACTAACACAAGCGCACATTGAGTTGAACGACATGAAGTGTGCAAACACTACGAGTGGCTAAACCACTACCGACAACCCTAATACGACTCGGGTTCGTTAAACATGTCTTACGTGTCGAAAACAACCTCAGCCACGAACTTAAGGTTTATTACTGATTGCCAGGACTATTTCATAGTCTCACACCTTCAATTATAACAGATATTCATACTAGCAATTCAAAACAGTAAAAGAACAACAATTCCAATCATACTAGCATATGAGCATTTAATGGATTTCAACTTAACATGAATTCACACCTAAGTAGTGCCTGATTTTAAACAACAAAGAATGTAAATTGCATGTAGGAAATCATACACGTCAATAAGATAGTTGAGAATCTTTTCTCAACGCCTGTAAACAGGATAATATATTACACACTTGATCATTCAGACATTTCTACAAACACTTAGACTACATATTCCAACATACATGACGTATGTTGGTGATAACACACATTTGGACAATTCCTTTCGCCAAGGAGTTGACATACGTACAACTAACACGAATACATGACAATTAATCATGGCAAACACATGCTCGTATTTCATACGTATATAATACTTTCTATATATACAAGGAATACACAAATCTCCATTAGTTCATATATATCAGAAACACAATATAAACATCGCATTTGACATGTGAAATTTCACCCACAACAATAATAAACCATCAACCGACTTTGAAAGCCTTGAAAACCATAACCTATACGAATATAGTCCGCACCTTAAACCAGAAAGTGTGCAACAGATCTGATTTAGACAAGAAATCTCTGTCAACGGCGAATAGGTAACCTAAATCATAAATTAGATTAGATATACCAACACTTAGACCATTCTAAGTTCTAAAACAGGTTAGGGTTTGGTTAACTTACCCAAATGAGATTAGAATCGCCGGAATAGCGATTCAGATGCGGTGGATTAGACACACAGGGTAACTGGGAAGGATTCAAAGATGATCCACCAACTACTCTCTCTCTTTCTCTCTCTCTCTCTCTTTCTCTTCTAGCTAGGGTTTAGAAAATTCGTATGGAGTTTGAGAGTGAGGGTTTAAGGTCTTTATATAGGCCTGAACTTGATGGAAATAGCTCCAGGACCAAGGTATACTTAGGTTATAACCAAATCGGGTCTATTTTGATCCAATGGAGCGTTTCTGGAGATCCTTTTTCTGAGTGCAGTCAGACTTAAGCTCACTAGTATTGGATCTTATGCGAGTTAAATTTTCAGTCCAATCGGGTTTCCAGATCGTCCATGGCGGACCAATTTTAGTTCAACGGTCACTGAAACTCGATCAGGGACACAAGCACTTTGACATGTGTGGGCCATCTTTCCTGATCCGAGGGTGAATTTGGGTCAGAATCCAACGGTCAGAATGCTTAAAATCGGTGCACAAGCGACACGACTCAAATTTCATAAATTCACATTTAATTTCTAACCTTTCTCACACTCTTTACTCTGGACTGAAGCAAATCGTCTCAGGACATCATCTGGACTTGCTTTTAGAGGTGATTGTCAAGCCCAACAAGGTGATCATAATGATCTAAGATTATCGCTATCGGACTTTCGACGTGCGGTCCAGGTCCGATATAAAGTTTCTAAGTACTCCCGAGAGCAACTGGATTTAGCGTTGAATCCTAGATTTCAGGGTAACGTAGCGCTAATGATTCTCCAAGTTTTGGGTCTTACAGATCGAATTTAAAGTGATTGGTGCTAATTTCACAAGTAATCGAGTTTAGCTCTAGTTAACCCACATTTAACTTCTAAAGAATTTGAGGTAGTACTCGGGTCTTTGCACGAAATTTTTGGGTCATTACAACTCACCTCATTGTATACCCACTAGACTCACCACAAGAAATGTATCCTACCTTTGTACCCCATTTATTAGGACCTCGTAACATATACATATCATACACACCATCCATCTCCTTATTAAGACGAGTGTGAGGTCCACCCTTGACATTAGTGTGTTATCTAGTTCATCCATTATCTGGAGGAGAGTACATCATCACCCCTTGCCGTAGATGGAAGGAATATGTGGTATCAAATTTGGTATATCCATTATGTGGAGACTACCTTGATACATGGGTTAGATCCACCATCCTTTTAGTTAACCCCGCCTTAGGATATATGTTATGCTAGTACATTGAGTAGGTTATGATAGTCTAACATAGACCATTTCATATAAACTTCTACATGTCTAGTGAGGCGTATCATTCAGCCCCTATTCTTATAAGTGACATACCGGTTAAGACCGATCATTGCCTGCTATATCTGATAATCATGCTGGTATACTTAGTCTAATAGGACACACTAAGAACATGCTTAGTATTACGTCATGATACATGTTTGTACGCATCATTTGTATACCTGTTGTAAGGAATGTTTGATCATAGCATTGCATTCAGGTTGACTTATTTAGGGAATTCCTTACAAGATGGAGTTTCCCCATATGATCACATGGTACACGCAGGTTGATGCATGACTGGATGGTATCACTCATGCATCTCGCATTTTGTATTATATGACCAATTTATGCCCTAGCGACACAAGGGTTGTGGCCTTCACAGGCATATCGTGGATGACCAGATAGGACACCGAAAATATTTGGGACTTAGCATATTGGCACTTTAGATGTCCGTGGGTGAAAATTCATAAACCTCTGTGGCCAGGGGATGCTCTAACGTCTAGACCGAGTGGATACATGAGCGCCCGAGTGCCAAATACTAGTAGGCCACGTCTCTCACTATGTCATGGTCGCTTGGAAGGAGTGTGGCCTTATCCGCCCGAGGGGAGGGGACAAGGTTAGGCTGAGTTTGACCAGCTCATAAATGGGTCTACTATAGATGAACCGGGTAGATATTGGCAAACTATTGGCTAGGCGGGTAGTGAGGCCTTTTCCACTAACATGGTTACGCATCCAGTTTGGGCGGTAATCTGGTGTAGATTGTACTAGACCCCGGTGATATCCCAGGGATGTACGGTACTACTATTGTGACGCCTCATCACTGTTGCACACATGGGGGAAGGCTACTATGCATAAGTGAGGCTGAACTTTATCCCACATCGAAAGTGATGTGGCGGTCATATGTGGACTTGATGAGCAGGAGTTGTGTACTCATAACTTGACTCATTCATTCACTATCCACTTGAGCTGGTGGTGCGCAACCAATCATTATGTGTACCTTCGCAATGGCCAAGATTTTAGTTGGGCACGCGACCAACCTGAAATTAGGAGTTTACCATATTGATTCTAGTTATCTAAATTTAGGTATGAGACTGGTTTGGATAGAAGTACCTTGTGATGAACCCCACAGCTTGTGATACAATGTACTATCATCTCGATTACACACTCCAGCTTTATCATTTCTTTTACATTACATATTGCATTGCATCCTCTGTATATGACATTTGGTTTACTATGTTTTTGCATTACATGGCTTAGATAAGGTTGATGGTATTCATGGACTTATCAGGATTTGCACATTGCATTGCATCCTCAGTATATGATATTTAACATACTATGTCTTACATCACATAACCTTGTTATGGTTAACAGTATTCATGAACATGCAAGAATTTTCGCTTACTCTGATATTTATGTGTTTGGCACATGTATTGTGCACACATGCACCACCCTCTAAGCTTCTTAGTAAGATTATGCACGACCGTTGCATGTAGGTGACGTTAGGTCATAGAAGCGTTGAGGTAGGAGCTTGTGGAAGATCATTTTGGAGATTTTGTTATTTATGTATTTCCCTTTCAGCACTGTATTCTAATATTTATATTAGTGGATATATGGTGATAATGTTGTTCTTGTGATTTAGGTATACTTGTGGTTATGCTTCTTTACAAAAAAAATTCACTGAAAATCCTCCTTCTAGGATCCCGGGATCAGAATCTGGCGTATGGGCATTGGGAGCTGAAAATGGGGTACTCGGAGACTGTCAGCACCGGATTCGATGATTGAAAATTTTGTGAGCCCAGTTCCTGGGTTTGGGGCATGACAGAAGTTGGTATCAGAGCATAACTTGGGAATACCTGAGGATAACATCACATATCTGCTGATAGCTACCCTTCATCGTGTGATTATTACGAACTTAGAATAATTAGGTCCTCGAGTTTGAATAACTTAGAAACTTTCTAACATAGCTCCCTAACATGTGTGCATTCGAGAAGGTTGAGAGGTCCCTTGTTCCTTCCTATAGGACATGACGCCTAAGTGAGCGACCTGAGGGACTCCCACTCCCCCATGTGAGTCGAGTGTGGCTCCGACCATCTCGATGAGTGTGGACCAGTTGTAATAGATGTTGTAAGCAATAACCGTCATTCTTCAGAGAGGGAACCGGAAGAGGAAGACCCACTCCGATAGACTTCTACAGCAGCAGTGACGACCGTAGAGGCACAGGAACCGTCTGTCCTTCCGAGTATCAACAACACGTCCAGCACCACCTCTATGTCAGTTCTCAAGTGTATGCTTCAGAAGTGGTGAGGCGAGACACCATAAGGAGTGTCCCCACTCTCAGCATTAGCAAAAGCAATTGAGGGCGCCACAGTAGCCTCCATCACAACAGCAGGGACTGCATTACCTGTAGCCAAGGCCCCAACAGCAACAACAGTAGCCACACCAGTTGTCAAGGCCCCAGTAGCAGCCGAGGTAGCAGTATAGGCTGCCACAGCGGCAACAACAGTAGCAGCGACCTCAGAGGGGACATATCCTCCACAGTAGGCTCAGGGCAGATCTTATGCAGCCCAACAGGATCCTCAGGCATCAGGATGAGTCGTCAATGATTCGTGTGACCAGGCCTTAAGACCGTCTTGTTAGATTAGTCATTGATGGGATTGTGAGGCTGCATAGTATTCTAGTTTTGATTGTTTCTGACTAGGATCTGAGGATTAGTGGGGTCATCATAGTGTAGATAAGGTGTCTAGGGAGCGAGAGGCTGAGATTCACGAGCGTTATCCCCATCTCTTTGATGTTTGATTGTATTTAGTGTTCCTGATTATATATATAGTGATATGATTTCCCTCCCTTTGTGATCTCTATTTAGTTGCATCATAGTTTAAATTTCGAGGATAAAATTTTTATTAGGATGGGAGAGCTGTAAGGCCTGTATCTTGGTACCGTACCATTCCACCAACCCCTACGATCCTCCGCGTCGAATCCCAGCTACCTGCGACCTGTAGACAGTATTTATGAGCAACCCTAAGTCGCATCCTGTAGATTTAAATCAATTGACCCGAGACTTGTACCTTAGCGATCGTGTCGTCACTGCGGTTCCAACGCAGTGTTTTGCGCATCGATGCGATACCCAAGCCAGGAGTTATGGGCCCGCATTTATCTCGAGGAAAACACCCGCATTACGAATTTCGAGTGATTCCAAAGAATCTCTACCCACCTTTCACATCACTAGTCAAGCACACATCCATCACTTACCCATGCTTTCTTTCTCCCCAAGACAAGCAACCTACCTCCCTAAGTCAACTCTCATGTCACTCACACCCATCACTCCATCCCATCTCCCTTACAACCACCCTCTCTCTCATTCTCTACCCATCCCAAGTAACCAAGAGATGTGAGAACATCCAAGCATTCCAAGGAGAGAAGAACCAAGTGTGTGGCCCACTTCCTACCCTTAATTTCTCATCCCAACCCTTCAACCTTCATCATCCTCTATCCAAGAAGAGCCAAGGAGCTTAGCATTCTAAGAAACTAAGAAGAAGTTTAATCGGTGGGTGATCTTAAGTTTAGATATTTCTTTCATCCATGGGACAAGTGAGGCCTATCGATTGATGGTAGGGACCCCATCTTGGGCCATAGGTGTGGAAAATGGCCCACCATGATGCATATATGAATTCCATGATGGGGCCATTCTCCATAGACCCCATCATGATGTTTATTTTGATTCCCACTATAAGAAGGTCATCTAGACCTTGCAATTGTTGGTGGAAAAGGGATTTCCACCATTGATTTATATTGGTGGGCCCACAAGAATTGGGACCCAAAATGATGTATGTATTGTAATCTTAGGAGGGCTTATAGTGGCGGAGCTGTCCATCATACATCTATCTCTCTCTCTCCCTCTCCCTCTCCATCTCTCTCTTTCCAATTTTTGTAGCCCACCATGATGCATGTATTTTCTTTTATCCAGACTTTCCATCCAGTGGGATGTCCCCGCTGTCCAACCGGGGCCCACCCTTGTTGTCTGTTTTGGACTGGCCTGGACCAAGGGGAAAACACAAATATCATATTGATAGTGGGTAAGCCACACCCACGTGGGATCCACCTGTACGTGTGGTGTCTACACTGTCTAGCAACACGGGATGGTGGGACCCACCAGATGTACTTTTTTTATCTTGGCTATCCATCGGCGGACGCTACTAGACTGTCGTCCAGCAACTGTAGGGAAACACCCTGATGTATGCATTTTAATCCACCACCATCCAGCTGAGACAGTGGGGCCCTGATATACGTGTTTCGACAAGAAACAAATGCATTGGATTTGGGGGAATTCATTTTTACTCAATAGTTAACAAAAGAAGAATAAAGAGAACAATCACAATATTCATTCGTTCTGAATTCATTTACATCTCTTATCTCCTTTGATTCCAAAGTAGAACATTTACATAAACATAATACAAATATTAAATGTTCAGTATTGATTGTATCATGATCTTCAATGTAGCAGTATTGATGTACTAGAACAACATTTATTCTCATTGATTCCATGTTCTTGAGAAAGTATTCCAATATTTCGATCTGAATTAGGGTTTTCTTTGATCTCTGATTAGTCAACAATGAACCCCTAACACGAAGAAGTCATTGCATGCCCATAGGGGAGAATAGTACACCAACAGGAGGGTTGTGTGCCCACAACCATGGTTCATCAGAAAGGGTTGTGCACTAACAACCATTGCGCACCCTTATCGGTTGTGCGCCAACACATTTGAGCGCCCCATGGGCCATGTTCTGCACAGCTGGTGTGGATGATACCTGGTTTCTTTTGAAGTCTGGATCGCTCTCCTCTGTTTGAATCTTGATCTAATGAATGAATTATAGAGGGATGGTGGGGTATATATAGCCTTTCGCACGTGTAAACACTTCAGCATATTCATTGTGCGCCCAGCACAGTTGTGTGGTCACCCCTTTGTATGCTAACCCTACTTGGGTGCTAACCCCACTTGTGCGCTGATTCCCTTTGTGTGTGGACCACCTTTGTGCGCAGACCACCTTATGCAGGGAGCACCTTGTGTTAGGACCACCTTGTGCACGGACCACCTTATTCGGCACACAACCCTTCATTGCATGCTTCTATTATGCACTGCACAACCCTCTTTCAGGAAGTATTTCTTCTTCTATTATCTTTCTTGATCTTTTTTATGCCTTAACAGATGCCTCCTTGATCCTACATTTTTTATTTTTATCTATAAAATAAGAAAATGTGGGATCAACCTTTAATAATTTATTCAATTTGCATTTTTTCTTTTTGTGTGCAATTTCTAATCCACGCACAACGCATCTTGCGCACAACCCGTGTTTACGCACAAGCATACTTACACACAACTCGGTCTGAAAAAGTCTATATAAACCCGGCTAGGCCCTCATTTCATTCATTCCTACTCTGCAACCTTCCTCCTTTGCGCATCATTCTCTCTTGCGCACAACGTATTCTTACGCACAACACTATCTTGCAGACAACTCCAACTTATGCACAACCACCTGTTATGCACAACTCTAACTTTGTGCACAACCACCTATTGCGCACAACTCTAACTTTGCACACAAGAGTACCCCTGCGTACAACTTTGGACTTTGCAGATTTTGGACTTCCTCCAAGTGCTTTGATTCGTCTACTAAATTCTCCTCTTTTAATGGCCCATTCCAAGAGGCCTCATACTTCTCTAAACCGTAATGCCGCTGAATCGTCAGACCCCCAGCTGCTTGAAACTCATCCCTAAAAGAAAGCTAAATCTTCTGAAGGCTACTCCTCTCTTTTCAAGGCACTAACCCCATCGATTATTAACTTCTCTGATCGAATCCAGCACCTATCTAATTCCATCCGCACTGTCATTCTGATGAGAGAGTTAGAAGGACCACCCATGGAGGATCAAGAGTCTGACAGGGAGAATTGGCTGAAATCTGCTGCTAACTTTCGTACAGACAATTCCCATCCTGCTCCTATTAAATCTTCCCCTCCTCCCTCGATTTCAAAGAAGAAGAAGGGAAAGAGTAAAGATGAAATCTTTCAAGAGAAAATTTGAGAACATAACAAGAGATGCTATCAAAACATTTGGGACATGATCAAGTCTCAAGCAGTTGCAATCAAGTTCAGAAATCCTTATAAAGATGAGATCATCACCATCCCTCTGCACCTTCAGCGTCACATGTCTATGATTCAGAGCGAATCATCCGATCATATGACACAGAATCGGCTTCTATACATGGCAAAATGGGTTATAAAAGAACCGAGAATTCTCAAAGGCTATCTCAAAGAAAAGTGTCTGGTTCAGAAGATTAGGCAAGTATTGTATAGGCGTTTTCTCACGTCGTGCTACAATCCTCACTCTATATATCCCACCCACTATTTCGAAACAATTTAACAGCGTTTTCATGACCATGATTCCTTGTGGGGGGAAAATGAATTCAGGATGCGTGGTCTCTTAGTTCAACGTCAGTTCTATAGTTCATGGACCAAGGCAATCCTGCAAAAATACAAGGAAGTTCTCATTGCGACGAATATATATGCAGCCATAGAAGCCACCTCTGATTTCTTTCACAAGGACACTCTAATCTATAAGGGCTTCTTGAAGTATTGCTCTTCCACCATGAATTCCTTTCATCTTCTAGTTGGCGAAGTGAGCATTACTTTGTGGGATTTGCACGGGATTGCAGGCCTTCCCATCACTGGTTCTTTTCTAGACAAATATATTCCTACCACTGAAGAGTTCGCTTATGTCGCTCCTGGAAGAACACCTTAGATTTCTACTTCCACTATCAAACTCTATCGTGAAATGTCCCATTTCCCCAATGTTTACAAAATATCCCCACTCTAGTGGCTTGCCCATTTCTCACAATTTCTGTTGTAAATGTTTTTTTTTTTAATATTCTTACCTTCTCCTTTTAAACACATTTTCATGCATCTTTCTTTTTCTCATATTTCTTCTCTTTTCAGGTTTTCTGGCAGTCACTCACTGGAATTGGAAGCTGCTCGCAAGAGGATAAGAGGTCCAGCCAATTTCACTATTGAAACTGAATTAGCCACTTTTCTGGCGTACTGGCTAAGTTTGGTCATTTTACCCAGTTCAAAATGGTCAGACTCCATTCAACCAACTTTGTTCGTAGCGGCAGGAGCCATAGCATGAGGCAAGAAGAAGTATTCTTTGGCCCCTCCCATCCTATGTTCGTTGTATAGAGCTTTTGGAAATGTTGCAGCGCATTGTTCAAGCCCAGCAATTAGAGCTTCATCCTCTTTTACTCCGTGGCACTAGTTCTCAGGTTAGCTTAGAGTATACTTTCCCTGGACTTACAGTGACCCTGAGAAGGCTTACGTTTACCTTGAACACCTTCCTTTGTGGTATTTCCTCAGACGGAAGATGGTGAAGAAGACATACGAATGGATAGTTGATAAAATCAAGAATACAAAATCCATCGATTTCTTCCCTTTTTACTTGACTCATCAAGCTAAGGACAGCGAGGTTGAAGATAACGATAGTTTAGAGACTATCGAGAGAACTTTCTTACTCTGCATTCATTCTTGCAGCTTGCCCATGCGGGAAGGAGTGGAATTATGGAGGGAACCTTACTATTCAAGTAGTTTCACTAGACAATTCGGCTACGATCAAGCAGTACCATAAGCATGAGAAGAGGTTACGCGAACGATGAGAAGTTATGGGGTTAGCCCATATAATTGGGCTTTAATATGGAAACAACTCCTAGCCAGGAACTTCGGCTCCCGCTTCATTCTCTCATGATTAAATCATCGAGTGTAGGCTTCATATTCCTGGATGTGCTGGTGGGCACATCATTATTATCTAATGCACAATTGTTTTCCCGTTGACTGTCCCACTTGGATTCCTCCTCTGAGGCTGAAAAACTATAGACCAGAATAAGGGATCGGGTATTTCATTGAAAAAGATCCCGCAACTACTTTGGGGCAACTTTGCCAAAAAATTTCTATAGAAGAACCTATCAGAGAGCTAAAGCTAACAGATACTCTGGAGGGGTGGATTGCTTTTGGATCTCCCCTCATTCTTATAAAGTGAAGAGAAAGACAAGCCACTCTTATGGATGAATTCGAAACCCCTGGTCCTATTCTCTCTTCTCCTACTCGCGAAAGAGAAGATCAACCCATCACTGTGGTTTCTCCCACTGTAGATCATACAACAACTGCAGTTTCTCCTATCACAGATCATATAATAACTGCAGTTTCTCCTGTCTCTGGTTAGATTGTTGCTACCACTTCCCCTATGACTTGTTCATGAGCCAAGTCATTATCCCCAGAAGTTTTAGCACAACAACTTCCTTCTCCTGCTCGAGATCCTCGTCTTCTCCCTGTGAAGATTGTTTATAAAGGAAAACGAGCCATCTTTCAAGAGGACAGCTCATCGGACTATTTGGCAGACACTTTAGTCAACGAAACATCCTCTTCTACAAGTTTAACTAATGAAGGGGATGCTTTATTGGATGAAAACCAAGAAGCAGATGCCAAGGCAAACATCGATGAAGAAGCTGAAGTTAGGGCTGAACTTCCACCTCTCGAAATCCCACCAAATCATCCAGATATTTCTTCCCTTATCAAGGCAGCTTCTTTTGAAGAAGAACAACTCGATTATGGGGGGTCCGGTTGTTCTCCTGGGGTGACTATTTTCATTTCTTTCGATGCTTCCTATTCTCCTTGCATCATAGAGACCACAGACGCAATTGCGCATACCACTCTTCCAACGATAGTAGAAGTGTCTACATTGAAAGAAGTAGAAATCCCACCATCGAACATTTAAGTAGAAGCAGGAAATATATTTTTTCCTCAAATTGTGGAGGTGATCCAAGACATTGCACAGGTTTTGCCAGTGGTTACTGTAATCCCTAATGTTTTTACTCGTGCTGATAAGTCACCAACTGTGTGTCCTTTCCCTATCCAACCGATAGCTTGAAATTTGGAATTCTTTTCTAATCTGGTTGATGTCCCAACTTCGAAGACCTTAGATTCAAGTACTGGGGTATGTGAGCTGTCACGCCCCAAACACGAAAATCAGATTCACAGGAATCCCGATCGTCGAATTTGGTGCCGACAGCCTCCGTAGTACCCCATTCTCGGCTCCTAGCGTTCATACGCCAGATTCCGATCCTGGGATCCTACAAGGAGGATTTTTTTTCCAACATACGTTTAACTCGTAATAAGCATAATCACAAGTATACCCAAATTACAAAGACAACATCATCATCACATATCCACTAATATAAACATTTGAATACAATATTGAAAAGGAAATACATAAATTGAAAGTTAAGCTCAAGAAGACCGCTGCACGCTCCAAGCTCAACACTGCTGCAACTTATCATCATCTGCACGCATCTATCGTGCATAAGCTTATAGAAAGCTTAGAGAGTGGTGTAAGTGTGTGTACAAGGTAAGTGTCAAGTATTCAACATAATGACATCATCATACAATACCAGAAATACCGGTAATCCATAAATCATACAATATCGGAATAAGCAGAAATATTGATAAGATCATGAATTATCAAAGTAAGCAGAAATATTGATAAGATCATAAATCATATGATAACAGAGTAAGCGGCAATACGGACAAGTCCATGAGTCAATCAATGTCAGAATACGCAATATAGAACAACTATACAATTAGGAATCATAGATAGCCAAATATCAAATGCAGAGGATGCAATACAATATACATTCCTGATGAGTAACACAAATAGCATCAGCCGTACCTAGACCATATAAATGCAAAGATACAATAACTCAAAATGTCGTATGCCGCTAATGTCATGCAATATGCGGTGCGAATGGAATGACCATACTGGAGTGTGAAGTCGGGATGATAGTACGTAGTATCGCGGGCTATGGGGTCCATCACAAGGGACTTCTATCCAAACCAGTCCCACACCTAAATTTGGATAGTCAGGCTCAATGTGGTAAACTCCTGATCTCAGGTTAATCACGCGCCCCAATCGAAATACTGGCCATTGCGAGAGCACACGTAACAATTAGTTGCGCACCACCAACCCGAGTGGATAGTGGATGAATCAATGCATGAATGAGTATGCAACTCCTGCTCACTAAATCCACATATCAGTACAGTTCTTCTCTGGGATCATCACCGGGGTTTAGTACACTCCAAATGACACTGTCTCTCTCCTAGCAGTACAGTCCAAGTGAGCGTAAGAAACCTCACTATCCGCCTGGCCAATAGTCTGCCAATACCTATCCGGCACGTCGATCGCGGACCCATTCACGAGCTGGTCAAACTCAGCCTAGTAATGCCCCCTACCCTCGGGTGGGTAAGGCCACACCCCCTCCCAACCGACCACGACACAGTGGGAAACGCGGCCTCCTGGTATTCGGCACTCGGGCGCTCATGTATCCACTCGGTCTCGACGTTGGGGCGTCTCCTGGCCTCGGAGGTTTAGGGATTTTTACCCAAGGACATCTTTGGCGCCCGTATGCTAGAACTAAACATTTTCGGTGTCCCATCTGACCATCCACGATATGCCTGTGGAGGCTACAGCCCCGATGTCGCTAGGGCACACAATGCAAGATGCATGAGTCATACAATCCAGTCATGCATCAATCCTATGCATAACGTGCACTCATATGAGATATCCTCCACCTATCAGGGAGTCTCATAACAACATGCTCAATGACATATGCAATGATCAACCACATCTCACAACAAACATGCAGATGGTGCGTATGAGCATGTATCATGATGCTATGCTGTCACATACTCATAATCGGTATCAATAACCGGCATCGACAATCGATCTCGACAATGTGGACATTTAACCAGCGTTGCCCTCAAGGAATGACCCATATAAAGCCTAATATATAGTAGACTCATGGCCTCATATAAGGACCTAATATATAACACCATGGGCCTTACTCAAGGGACACATATACATAACAGGTGGGCCCTGCTCATGGGCTTCAAATGCATAACATGTGGGCCTTACACATGGGTCACGAATACATCAAATGCGTCATACATCATGGGCCTAATACATACCACAATGGCCTTACCCATGGGCCACGAATACACCACAATGGGCCTTGCCCATGGGCCATGAATACATCATAGTAGGCCTCGAATACGGTTCGCATATACATCATATAGGTCTCAACAATCGGAGTCGACACTCGAAATCGACCTCAACAATCGGAATCGATCTATACAATCGACCTCGACAATCGGAATCGGCTTCGATACTCGGCCTCGACAATCGAGATCGATCGATAATCAAAATCGGTAAATCGGTCACAGCAATCGAATCGATCGGTAATCAGAATCAGCAAATCGGTCATGACAATCGGGATCGATCGATAATCAAGTCGGCAAATCGGTCACGACAATCGAATCGATCAATAATCAGCATCGACAATCGGTCACGACAATCGAATCGATCGATAATCAGCATCGGTAAATTAGTCACGACAATCAGAATCGGCAATCGATCACGATAATAGGCCTTGATCGATAATTGACAATCGGCCATGACAAATTAGAATCAGTAATCGACAAATCAGACTCGGTAATCAGCCATGATAGTCGGCCTTAATCGATAATCGGCAATCGGCCACGACAAATCAGAATCGGTAATCGGCCTCAATCGATAATCGGCAATTGGCCACGACAATCGGGGTCGATCAATAGTCAGAGTCGGCAAATCGGTCAGGTCAATCAAAATCAGCAATCGGCCTCAAAGATCGAAATTGGCAATCGACATCGATGAGAATGGCCTAGCAAGGCCTAAGGGAAGGTCATAATAAGGACATCTAACCGTCATTGCCCATCAATGTGGACATCTAACCAACATTGCTCCCAAGGAATGGCCCACATAGAGCCAAACATAAAGTGGGCCCATAGCCACACACGCAAGGGCCAACATATATCATAAGGGGCCGCCCACAAGGGCTTTATATACTTCACATCAGGCCTCACTCATGGGCCCAATATACATCGCAACAGGCATCAGACACGGGCCTAATATACATCACAAAGGGCCATATCACATGGGCCATATAAGTATCAAGTGGGCCGCATTACATGGGCCTCCTATGCAACACGTCCGGCCTCATGGACGGGCTTCAAATTCATCGAGGAGGGCCTCATGGACAGGCCATAAATACATCAAGGCGGGCCTCATAGGCAGCCACAAATATATCAAGGTGGGCCTCAAATACATCTCATTGACAAGGCCGTGAAGGTGCATGCAATGCACTCACATGTACGGTTAAACTCCTGTGCAGGCATGCATTCAAATAATATTACCAGTGAGTGCTTACTCGACCTCGAGCCTCACACGTGCCTTTCTACCATAGTTTAGGTCATGTGCAGATCAGGTGTCCATCCATATACGTCACATATACATTCAACATACATTCAACGTAACCTATCACTCATGCATGTATTACTTGCATCCATGCATGTATAACACACAACCCATCACTCATGCATGTTTTACTTGCATCCATGCATGTATAACAAATAATGTAGTGTCATGCACCTTATCGCACACCCATCATACATGTATGCATGCATACTACTATTACAGGTACTAACTAGTCATGCATCTCACGTGTACAAACACACATGTCATGTATTCAAGTCATTCAACATGACATGCATACATGCAATCTGTAACCCACAAAAGGCATGGGCCCATATCACTTCAAAATGGTGCCCTATGGACCCACGATGTTGCATGTACCTCATCCAAGTGCACGGTATAGATATAGTACATAAATCATGGTTGGTCCACGTCCTCAAATGGACGGCTGGTATAAATCACATAAATCTGATCAGACCCACATGACTGGCTGATGTCAAACAACTGCACTAGCTGCGTGGGACCCACCGTCCCCGGTTTAGACGGTCTGGATGAAATCAAGGTGGATCCCACGTGTGAATACACGTACATCATGCACACTCCACCGTCCAGCCTATCTGGACGGTGTGGAATAAAACACACATCATGGCTGACGTCAGCACTGTCCAGAAGGACGGCTTGGATACAATACATCAAATGGTGGGCCACGTCCTCAAACAGATAGACGTCTTGAATATAAAATTCGTACATCAAGGTGGGTCCCACGTGGGCCCACCAGACATATATATATGTTGTGTATATATATACATATATAATATTATATAATATTACTTTATCTTTCTTTCTTCCATCTTCTTTTTCTTTTTTCTTTTTTTTGTTGAAAATAGGTTCCAGCGTCCAGACCTGGACGCTGGACAAATCGACGACTTGATATTCACATTCATGCATGTGGAGTCCACACGTGCATGGGTCCCACAGCTGCTCTGCGGCATGGATGAATCACATATATCATGAGTGGGGTCCACAGGACCTGCTGACGTGCGGTAGTAAGGTACATCAGCCGATCCACTCCCACCGTCCAGAGATTGTACGGTGGGGATAAACAACATCAAGTTGATTTCCCACTGTCCTCAGATGGACGGTGAGATTAGAACCACCATCAGGTGGGGTCCAGCCCACGTGGCCCACAAATATAGTAAAAATGGACGGACGGCTTGGATGTTCATGTACAGGAGGGTGGCTCTCACCAATCACCGTCCAGCAATGGACGGTGAAATGTTCAGCGAGTACATCTGGTGGACCCCATCTCCACACGTGTAACACGTGTGGAGTGGGCCCCACAACAGACGGGCAGCGTGGGTTAAAAACCCATATGTTGCAGTGCCGACACAACGGTTGGATGAAGCTGCCGTTTGTGTTCCCTCACGCCGAGGGGCCTGTTGACATCGTGGATATAACTGGTATCATGGTGGTCCCATGATTTGGGTGGTGTGGATCACCTCAAAATTACAGCAGAACCCACACGTCCTACGCTGTCTTGAACGGTGGGGATGAATACATGCATCAAGGTGGCACACGTGGGTGGGCCACCAGGAATTGAATCAAGCTGATATTTCTGCTTTCTTTGGTGTAGTCCAGCAGCCTTTGCTGCTGGATGCTCCCCAGCTTGGACGGTCTGAGTGCTACATGTCTATCAAGGTGGGGTCCACATACATGTGGCCCACCAGTCACACATTTCAAGGTGGGGTCCATCTCGTGGACGGCATGGATCAAGTGGGCCATAAAAAGAGAGAGAGAGAGATAGGGAGATCGGATGATGGAGGGACCCCGCCACTAAGGGCCCCTCATAGATACAAAACATACATCAAGATGGGTCCCACCACAAGTGGCCCCTCAAACCATTAAAATCACACAAATCAAACCTTAGAAAAACACCCACTATGATCTAAAGGTCAAGATCTACTCAAAATAAATTCACCCACCTCGAGATCTCTTCTTCCTTCTTCCGCCAATGCGTGATAGAGTCCCAAAGAAGCAATTTCAATGGTGGAGATGATCATTGGATGGTGGAGATGGGAGATAGGGAGGTGGGCCACACTAGCTCTCTCATGGGATCCATGGACGTGGGTTGCTCCATGGAGGGATTGCTTAGGGGAAAAGAGATGAGAGAGGAAGTGATGGGAGAGAGATGGTGAGGTGATGGGAAAGTTGACTTTAGGTAAGGGTGATGTAAGAGAGGGATGTTGCTTGTACTTGACTTGATGGGATGGAGTACTTGACTTTTGATATGATTGATGGGACATTCTCTTGGGATTGCAACGCACGGCGTTTTTCCTTGAACTGAATGCGGGTCCACATCCCCCTGCCAGGGTACCGGATCGGTATGCAAGACGCGGCATTGGAACCGCAGCGACGACGCGGTCGCACTGGTACAAGTCTCGGGTCGAGCCGACTCAGATATACGGGACACATCATAGGGTCACGTGCAAATGCCAATAACTGATCGCAGGTCACCGGAATTCGACCGGGATGACTGTGGAAGCCTACGGAACAGTACAGGCTAGGATACGGGTCTTACACTGGCTCGACGAAGATAATAAGCATAACCATAAGATTACCCAATTCACAAAGGCAACATCATCATCAAGTATATATGTGAAGGCACAATCAATCTACAAAGGGATGAAGATAGCGGTTTCTAATCTCAACCTCGCACCCCTAAGACGCATCATCGACCTTATGGTGAGCCTACTAATCTTCGAATTATACAGTCTCGCAATGTCAATGGTAGGGGGCTATGTTAGAAAATCTCTAAGTTATTCGAACTTGGGGACCTAACCATTCTAAGTTCTCAACAATCATACATGACCGAGGCACATCAATCGCGGTTTTCTATCCATCCTGGCTGTCACGCCCCAAACACAAAAATCAGATTCACAGGAATCCCGATCGTCGAATTTGGTGCCGACAGCCTCCGTAGTACCCCATTCTCGGCTCCTAGCGTTCATACACCAGATTCCGATCCTGGGATCCTACAAAGAGGATTTTTTTTTTTCAACATACGTTTAACTCGTAATAAGCATAATCACAAGTATACCCAAATTACAAAGACAACATCATCATCACATATCCACTAATATAAACATTTGAATACAATACTGAAAAGGAAATACATAAATCGAAAGTTAAGCTCAAGAAGACCGCTGCACGCTCCAAGCTCAACACTGATGTAACCTAACATCATCTGCACGCATCTATCGTGCATAAGCTTATAGAAAGCTTAGAGGGTGGTGTAGGTGTGTGTACAAGGTAAGTGCCAAGTATTTAACATAATGACATCATCATACAATACCAGAAATACTATTAATCCATAAATCATACAATATCGGAATAAGCAGAAATATAGATAAGATCATGAATTATCAAAGTAAGCAGAAATATTGATAAGATCATAAATCATATGATAACAGAGTAAGCGGAAATACGGACAAGTCCATGAGTCAATCAATGTCAAAATACGCAATATAGAACAACTATGCAATGAGGAATCATAGATAGCCAAATATCAAATGCAGAGGATGCAATACAATATACATTCCTGATGAGTAACACAAATAGTGTCAGCCGTACCTAGACCATATAAATGCAAAGATACAATAACCCAAAATGTCGTATGCCGCTAATGTCATGCAATATGCGGTGCGAATGGAATGACCATACTGGAGTGTGAAATCGGGATGATAGTACGTAGTATCGCGGGCTATGGGGTCCATCACAAGGGACTTCTATCCAAACCAGTCCCATACCTAAATTTGGATAGTCAGACTCAATGTGGTAAACTCCTGATCTCAGGTTAGTCGCGCGCCCCAACCGAAATACTGGCCATTGCGAGAGCACACGTAACAAATAGTTGCGCACCACCAACCCGAGTGGATAGTGAATGAATCAATGCATGAATGAGTATGCAACTCCTGCTCACTAAATCCACATATCAGTACAGTTCCTCTCTGGGATCATCACCGGGGTTTAGTACACTCCAAATGACACTGTCTCTCTCCTAGCAGTACAGTCCAAGTGAGCGTAAGAAACCTCACTATCCGCCTGGCCAATAGTCTGCCAATACCTATCCGGCACGTCGATAGCGGACCCATTCACGAGCTGGTCAAACTCAGCCTAGTAATGCCCCCTACCCTCGGGTGGGTAAGGCCACACCCCCTCCCAACCGACCACAACACAGTGGGAAACGCGGCCTCCTGGTATTCGGCACTCGGGCGCTCATGTATCCACTCAGTCTCGACGTTGGGGCGTCTCCTGGCCTCGGAGGTTTAGGGATTTTTATCCAAGGACATCTATGGCGCCCGTATGCTAGAACTAAACATTTTCGGTGTCCCATCTGACCATCCACGATATGCCTGTGGAGGCTACAGCCCCGATGTCGCTAGGGCACACAATGCAAGATGCATGAGTCATACAATCCAGTCATGCATCAATCCTATGCATAACATGCACTCATATGAGATAACCTCCACCTATCAGGGAGTCTCATAACAACATGCTCAATGACATATGCAATGATCAACCACATCTCACAACAAACATGCAGATGGTGCGTATGAGCATGTATCATGATGGTATGCTGTCACATACTCATAATCGGTATCAATAACCGGCATCGACAATCGATCTCGACAATGTGGACATTTAACCAGCGTTGCCCTCAAGGAATGACCCATATAAAGCCTAATATATAGTAGACTCATGGCCTCATATAAGGACCTAATATATAACACCATGGGCCTTACTCAAGGGACACATATACATAACAGGTGGGCCCTGCTCATGGGCTTCAAATGCATAACATGTGGGCCTTACACATGGGTCACGAATACATCAAATGCGTCATACATCATGGGCCTAATACATACCACAATGGCCTTACCCATGGGCCACGAATACACCACAATGGGCCTTGCCCATGGGCCATGAATACATCATAGTAGGCCTCGAATACGGTTCGCATATACATCATATAGGTCTCAACAATCGGAGTCGACACTCAAAATCGACCTCAACAATCGGAATCGATCTATACAATCGACCTCGACAATCGGAATCGGCTTCGATACTCGGCCTCGACAATCGAGATCGATCGCTAATCAGAATCGGCAAATCGGTCCCGACAATCGAATCGATCGATAATCAGAATCGACAAATCGGTCATGACAATCGGGATCGATAGATGAACAAAGTCAGCAAATCGGTCACGACAATTGGATCGATCAATAATCAGAATCGACAAATCAGTCACGACAATCGAATCGATCGATAATCAGCATCGGTAAATTAGTCACGACAATTAGAATCAGCAATCGATCACGATAACAGGCCTTGATCGATAATCGACAATCGGCCATGACAAATCAGAATCAGTAATCGACAAATCAGACTCGGTAATCGGACATGATAATCGACCTTAATCGATAATCGGCAATTGGCCACGACAAATCAGAATCGGTAATCGGCCATGACAATCAGGGTCGATCAATAGTCAGAGTCGGCAAATCGGTCACGTCAATCGAAATCAGTAATCGGCCTCAATGATCGAAATTGGCAATTGACATCGATGAGAATGGCCTAGCAAGGCCTAAGGGAAGGTCATAATAAGGACATCTAACCGTCATTGCCCATCAATGTGGACATCTAACCAACATTGCTCCCAAGGAATGGCCCACATAGAGCCAAACATAAAGTGGGCCCATAGCCACACACGCAAGGGCCAACATATATCATAAGGGGCCGCCCACACGGGCTTCATATACTTCACATCGGGCCTCACTCATGGGCCCAATATACATCGCAACAGGCCTCAGACACGGGCCTAATATACATCACAAAGGGCCATATCACATGGGCCATATAAGTATCAAGTGGGCCGCATTACATGGGCCTCCTATGCAACACGTCCGGCCTCATGGACGGGCTTCAAATTCATCGAGGAGGGCCTCATGGACAGGCCATAAATACATCAAGGCGGGCCTCATAGGCAGCCACAAATATATCAAGGTGGGCCTCAAATACATCTCATTGACAAGGCCGTGAAGGTGCATGCAATGCACTCACATGTACGGCTAAACTCCTGTGCAGGCATGCATTCAAATAATATTACCAGTGAGTGCTTACTCGACCTCAAGCCTCACACGTGCCTTTCTACCATAGTTTAGGTCATGTGCAGATCAGGTGTCCATCCATATACGTCACATATACATTCAACATACATTCAACGTAACCTATCACTCATGCATGTATTACTTGCATCCATGCATGTATAACACACAACCCATCACTCATGCATGTATTACTTGCATCCATGCATGTATGACACACAACCCATCACTCATGCATGTATTACTTGCATCCATGCATGTATAACAAATAATGTAGTGTCATGCACCTTATCGCACACCCATCATACATGTATGCATGCATACTACTATTACAGGTACTAACTAGTCATGCATCTCACGTGTACATACACACATGTCATGTATTCAAGTCATTCAACATGACATGCATACATGCAATCTGTAACCCACAAAAGGCATGGACCCATATCACTTCTAAATGGTGCCCTATGGACCCACGATGTTGCATGTACCTCATCCAAGTGCACGGTATAGATATAGTACATACATCATGGCTGGTCCACGTCCTCAAATGGACGGCTAGTATAAATCACATAAATCTGATCAGACCCACATGACTGGCTGATGTCAAACAGCTGCACTAGCTGTGTGGGACCCACCGTCCCCAGTTGGACGGTCTGGATGAAATCAAGGTGGATCCCACGTGTGGATACACGTACATCATGCACACTCCACCGTCCAGCCTATCTGGACGGTGTGGAATAAAACACACATCATGCTGACGTCAGCACTGTCCACAAGGACGGCTTGGATACAATACATCAAATGGTGGGGCCACGTCCTCAAATGGATGGACATCTTGAATATAAAATTCGCACATCAAGGTGGGTCCCACATGGGCCCACCAGACACACACACACACACATATATATATATATATAGTGTATGTATATACATATATAATATTATATAATATTACTTTATCTTTCTTTCTTCTATCTTCTTTTTCTTTTTCTTTTTTTTTTGTTGAAAATAGGTTCCAGCATCTGGACGCTGGACAAATTGACAACTTGATATTCACATTCATGCATGTGGAGTCCACACGTGCGTGGGTCCCACAGCTGCTCTGCAGCATGGATGAATCACATATATCATGAGTGGGGTCCACAGGACCTGCTGACGTGCGGTAGTAAGGTACATCAGCCGATCCACTCCCACCGTCCAGAGATCGTACGGTGGGGATAAACAACATCAAGTTGATTTCCCACTGTCCTCAGATGGACGGTGAGATTAGAACCACCATCAGGTGGGGTCCAGCCCACGTGGCCCACAAATATAGTAAAAATGGACGGACGGCTTGGATGATCATTTACAGGGGGGTGGCTCTCACCAATCACCGTCCAGCAATGGACGGTGAAATGTTCAGCGAATACATCTGGTGGACCCCATCTCCACACGTGTAACACGTGTGGAGTGGGCCCCACAACAGATGGGCAGCGTGGGTTAAAAACCCATATGTTGCAGTGCCAACACAACGGTTGGATGAAGCTGCCGTTTGTGTTCCCTCACGCCCAGGGGCCTGCTGACATCCTGGATATAACTGGTATCATGGTGGTCCCATGATTTGGGTGGTGTGGATCACCTCAAAATTACAGCAGAACCCACACATCTTACGCTGTCTTGAACGGTGGGGATGAATACATGCATCAAGGTGGCACACGTGGGTGGGCCACCAGGAATTGAATCAAGCTGATATTTCTGCTTTCTTTGGTGTAGTCCAGTAACCTTTGCTGCTGGATGCTCCACAGCTTGGACGGTCTGAGTGCTATATATCTATCAAGGTGGGGTCCACGTACATGTGGCCCACCAGTCACACATTTCAAGGTGGGGTCCATCTCGTGGACGGCATGGATCAAGTGGGCCATAAAAGAGAGAGAGAGAGAGAGAGAGAGAGAGAGAGAGAGAGAGAGAGAGAGATAGGGAGATTGGATGATGGAGGGACCCCGCCACTAAGGGCCCCTCATAGATACAAAACATACGTCAAGATGGGTCCCACCACAAGTGGCCCCTCAAACCATCAAAATCACACAAATCAAACCTTAGAAAAACACCCACTATGATCCAAAGGTCAAGATCTACTCAAAATAAACTCACCCACCTCGAGATCTCTTCTTCCTTCTTCCACCAATGCGTGATAGAGTCTCAAAGAAGCAATTTCAATGGTGGAGATGATCATTGGATGGTGGAGATGGGAGATAGGGAGGTGGGCCACACTAGCTCTCTCATGGGAGCCATGGACGTGGGTTGCTCCATGGAGGGATTGCTTAGAGGAAAAGAGATGAGAGAGGAAGTGATGGGAGAGAGATGGTGAGGTGATGGGAAAGTTGACTTTAGGTAAGGGTGATGTAAGAGAGATGTTGCTTGTACTTGACTTGATGGGATGGAGTACTTGACTTTTGATATGATTGATGGGACATTCTCTTGGGATTGCAACGCGCGGCATTTTTCCTTGAACTGCGTGCGGGTCCACATCCCCCTGCCAGGGTACCGGATCGGTATGCAAGACGCAGCATTGGAACCGCAGCGACGACGCGGTCGCACTGGTACAAGTCTCGGGTCGAGCCGACTCAGATATACGGGACACATCATAGGGTCACGCACAAATGCCGATAACTGATCGCAGGTCGCTGAAATTCGACCGGGATGACTGTGGAAGCCTACGGAACAGTACAGGCTAGGATACGGGTCTTACATGAGCTTTCTCTTAATGTCACTGTTGCGGCAACGGACGTGCCTGTATCTTCTAAACCATAAACTTTTTCTATTCCAGCCACTTCTCCAATTGCCCCCAGAGAAGGTATACTTTTTTTTTTCTTATTTTATATTACTAAATATTTATATATCTAGTTCCCATATTTCTAATTATGTTTCTTCTTTTCAGCTACAATCATACCGACCCCAAGTGGTTCTGAGGGTTCCAATTCTGTTGCTACAGTTTCTGACAAGATTTCCTTCGAGAAGGTGTCACCCCTTATGCTTATATTTTTCAAAAATGCCATCTCCATCATTGTGAACGCTTTCGAGGACCCTACTCAGTGGCCTTTCTTGGACAGTACTTTAATTGTCCTTGAACATTCAGGAAGACTTGCTCACATTAACGTTCATCCTTTGTACAATTCCTTGCATTAATTTTACAATTCCATAAATGCTTTGGAGTCAGCGTGAAACACAGTCATTCCTCCGGCAGTTTTGGATCGCCAACGAGAGCTTATATCTCTTAAAGAGAAGATTTCCCAACCTAATGCCTTAATATCCAATTATAATGCAGAAAATCAGTCTCTTCACGATAGACGAAAACCTTCTGATAAGAACAGAGTGGTCCTTGAGAACCATATCGCTTTCTTACAAAAAGAGAGCTTTATTTGAAATGAAAAAGCAAGAAGAAGAATCAAATATTCGCAAGATCAAAGAAGAAATTGAATCCAATACTCTCATCGCTGAATTTGAGAAGGCTAAGTAGATGAAGATTGAAGAAATGGTTGCTTCCATGGAGCAAGAACTGGCAGGCATTCCTGATCAAGCTAAGATTATCCTCGAGGCCGAACAATCCCAAGCCGCAGCACAAGTTCATTTGAAGGAGAATTTACAAAAATATGTTACAGCACTAGGCATGCCAAAAGAGTTATAAAAAAAATGACTTTTCATGTAAATTTCTTTGTTTCGTTTTGTCTTACAATGTTCAAATGAATTTCAATGCTTTGTTCAAAACAAACATATTCTTAGCAATGCAATCATTAATTTTGGATACATGTTGATGCAATATTCTCATGATCATCATGCTTTATTATATCTACAATCTATCATAATTATGAATCACAAAGCATCCCTATGTGATATTTATTCTATTGGGTGGGGCTACTTCTATTTTGAAGTTAGTAGAGTTAGTTTTGCACACAGTTTAAGCTCTTGAGTAATGGAGCAACACATAGTTTTTTAGACTCAAAAGTAGTTGGAGTCAGGTCTTATGTGAATGGCATCTATAACTCTTTAGAGTTCATGGGGCTTATCACTACCAGGGAGTTCACAAACCACAATCCATCAGAGGGCCCCAGTGATGCTACCGGGGCCGTGAACTCAATGGGATTTACGCACAAGGTTGGCCACGGTAACTCTCTAGAGTTCATTGGGCATGTAAGGCTACCTTTGGTACCAAATCCAAAGCCGTTAGTCCATCAATAAGGGGTATTTTTAGAGAGACCCTATCCTCATGAGTTACTACTGAAATCAAGCCAGGGATCTGGGGGGTCTTATTCTGCTCCCCATTTTTCTTCGTCTGCAAGGTCGGACCCATTCACAAGAGGGTATTTTCATCCTTTTCTGTAATGTTGTCGAAAGCTATGTAGACGGCATTGGTCTCACATATGACTGGCTGTTGAGGACCTTTTGGCCTTTCGAGGCTTTTAATCACTAGCTCCATCCACTGCCCGCATGGGTATGCATGTGATGGCCTATATGGACTTTTTAGGGCCACTGGCTTCTCACTGCTGCCCGAATAATATATAGGTCTTATGCGTAGTTAGCCGTATAGGGCTTGGCTAGACTGCCTTAAATGATGAGCTGCCATTGCTGTCATAAAATCCGTATGTACTTGGCCGCATAGGCTATCTCACTACCATGAATGGTGAATCAATAATTGATACATCGCCGTTACTTGCTATTGCCGATAATGTTCTGAAAATATCCATCTTCATATTGAATTAGCTTGGTGATAATAACAATTTTGATAGGCG
Source organism: Magnolia sinica (assembly GCF_029962835.1). Lineage (NCBI taxonomy): Eukaryota > Viridiplantae > Streptophyta > Magnoliopsida > Magnoliales > Magnoliaceae > Magnolia > Magnolia sinica. The sequence continues at coordinate 34,678,060 of NC_080583.1, forward strand.
GTCAGTGATGACAGTGATGGCTGCTGATTTCAGCGATAGTCATTGATGCTTAATCTTGATATGCTTGAGAATTTGCCCTTTATTCATATGTGAAAGAAAGAATACAAGGCTTCGCCTTTTAAGGTTGTTTCATCATTTCACTTATAATTGCCCCCTTTTGATTTAGAAGCATTATTCTGATAATCTTTTGTATCAAAACTACTTCACTGTCAGGGATGATATTTTTTTAATGAAACGGGCATGGACCGGTATGCTAATGCCTTGTCCATCCTAATCCGTAACTCTGTATGCCCCATTGGAATATATTTCGTTTATGATGTATGGCCCATCCCATTTAGGGTCGAACTTGCCCCCTCTTCTGCGGGTTACCACTATTGGGCTCTTCAACATCAATACCAAGTCAACTTTCTTGAAAGATCAATGCTTAACATTCTTGTCATAGGCCTTAGAAATCCTTGCCTGATATAGTTGCAATCGCTGCTCAATTGCTAGTCATTTTTCATCGAGCAAGTCTAATTTTGTTAACCTTATTCTTGCATTCTCAACATCTGTCGACTAGTGCACTGCTACTTTGAGTGAGACAACTTGTGTTGCAATTGGAATGACAGCCACTACGCCATAGACTAGCGAATATGGTGTAGCTTTCATTGCCGTCCAGTGAGTAATCCTATAAGCCCATAGAGCTTCTTGCAACTTTTCATCCCAATCACTCTTATTCCCGGTCTGTCTTCTTCAATATTTTCACAATCGTCCTATCGAATGCCTCTGCAAATCTAATGGCCGGTAGATAGTAGGGTGTTGAGAACGAATAATGAATGCTGAATTTGAGACATAGCTTTTTCATACCCCTATTCTTGAAAGGAGTACCATTATCGGTGATGATTTTCTTCGGGATACCGTGATGATAGATTATCGCGTGTCGGATGAAATTGATAATGTCTTTCTCTTTAACATTTCGCAATGCAATTGCCTCTATTCCTTGAGAGAAATAATCTGTTGCTGCTAGTATATACTGCTTTCCTTTGGATGATGGTGGATTTATAGGACTAATAACATCGAGTCCCCATGCAGCAAAAGGCCAGGAAGTAGCTGTCTAATGAAGGTCTTCGGGAGGTATATGTATGATATCCCAATGAATCTGACATTCGTGGCATCACTTCACATAATTTATAGTCCCATCTGATGCACTTGATTAATAAATTTCGGCCAGCTTGATGTGCTCCACATTCCCCGAAATGAGCCTCTTACAACACTTGACTTGCTTCTTACTCATCCAGACATCAGAGCAAAATTTCATTATAAGAACTTCATTACTCATAATGAATCTTTTCGATCTCTACCTGACTTACTATTTTAGCATTGGGTCTTCTGGCAAGATATCATATTTGAGATAATCAACAAAACGCTGACATCAATTGTCTGTTGTTACCTCTAGACATGATATAGGGAGCACTTTAGCGACTTTGTTAATAATTTTTGACAAGGGTAAGAATCTTCTTTCTTCTATTGTCACCTGCAGTGGGCTTCGATCTAGATAAGATAAAGCTTCCGCTAAGCTAGCTAAAACATCTGCCTTTACATTCTCACATCACGGCACATGCTTGATTTCGATGTGATGGAATTATTCATGCAATTGTTGCACTTTTTGATAGTATGGCAGAAGCTCTTGCTTTCTTATTTCAAACTCAGTTGTTAGTTGATTTATAATCAACTTAGAATCCCCAAAAATCTACAGTGTCTATATCTTCATTTCACTAGCTATCTCCATTTCAATGATGAGAGCATTATACTCAGCTTCATTATTTGTGCATGTAGTACCTAATGTGAAGGAATAAGGTAATAAATCGCCTTGAGGGGTGATAAATATCACTCTTACACCTGCTCCTATCGCTCGGGATGCGGCATCAAAAAACACCTACCATGAGCTTGATGATTCAATCATCATTACTTGTTCATCAGTAAATTCATCAGAGATAATTTCATTGTCTGTCACTAGATGACCTGCCAAAAAGTCTGCCACTGCTTGCCCCTTAACTACTTTCCCTGGCTCGTAAGTGATTGTATATTCTGACAGTAACAACATCCATTTCGCCAATCTTCCAGATAACTTCGGCCTTGTCATTAAGAACTTGATGGGGTGTGCTCGAGATATCAAGATTATGTCATGGGACAGGCAATAATGTCTTAGTTTCTGGACCGCAAATATCAATGCTAAACATACTTTTTCGATCGGCGAGTAATTGCATTTTGTGCCTATTAGAGTTCTACTTAGATATTAAAGCGTTGTTTCTTTCCCATTTTCATTCATTTGTGCCAATAAGGCTCCCAATGAATTTTCAGCTGCAGATATGTATAGAATAAGAGGTTTACCCTTCACAAGAACTGCTAACACTGGAGGTTGTTTCAACAATTCCTTTATCGAATAAAACTCATTTTAACAAGACTTGTCCCATACAAACTCCGTTCCTTTCTTTATTAGATGAGAAAATGGCTGGCACCTTCTTGTCAAGTTTGAAATAAAACGTTGATTGTATGTTAATTTTCCTTGCAGACTTTTCAATTCTTTTAACATTTTCAAGGGCAGCATATCCTGAATGGCCTTGATTTTCCTTGGATCGATCTTGATTCCCCTGTGTCTTACGACAAAATCGAGGAATTTTCCTGACAATACCCCAAAGGCACATTTGGCTAGATTCATCTTTAGCTGTTTCTTTTTTAGTCGATGGAAGACTGAGGCCAGATGTCCACGATGCTCTTCGTGGTCATTTGATCTAACTAGCAGATCATCCACGTAATACTCAACATGTTTATGCATCATGTCTTGAAATATATTTTGCATTACCCTTTGATATGTTGCGCCCGCATTCTTGAGACCGAATGGCATGACTTTATAACAATAAATTCCCAACGAAGTCCTGAATGTTGTTACTTCTTCGTCTTCAAGAGCCATTCTTATTTGGTTATAACCTGCGTAACCGTCCATGAAGGACATGACAGTATATTCCGTAGCGCTATTGATTAATAACTCAGTTATCGGCAACGAAAAATCATCTTTTAGACAAGCTTCATTTATGTCTCTAAAGTCAACACATACCCTAATATGCCCGTTCTTCTTCTTCACTAGGATGATATTCGATATCCATTTAGGATATTTAACTTCCCTGATGAACCCGACTTTTATTAACTTGCTTATTTCTTCCTCTATCAAGGGGATTAGATCCAGGTGGAATCGCCTTTGTGCTTGCTTAATTGACCTCTTATCTTTAGAGATGTTCAATCGGAGCATTGTCACTGACGGATCTAGGCTAGGCATTTCTGCATATGTCCAAGAAAAGACGTCTTTATTTTCTTTTAAGAGCTTAAAATACTAGTCGATTTCTCGTTGAGGAGGCTGGCACTTATGAATGTATTTCGCGGTTCTTCTTCCGTGCCCAAATTTATTTCTCACAAGCTGTCAATTGTTGGTTGCCCCCCATCTTCCATCTGCTTTGGAGCTGTCTTAGGATTATTAACCATCTCAGAATCTACTCTCTCTGTTTGGTCAACCGTAACCATATTTACTGAAGATTCTGCCCCCAATTGTGAGGCTCGTATCCTAGCCCGTGCTGTTCCGTAGGCTTTCGCGGTCCTCCCAGTCGAATTCCAGTGACTTGCAATCTGTTATCAGCATTTGCATGTGACCCTAAGATGTGTCCCATATATCAGAGTCGACTTGACACGAGAGTTGTACCAGTGCGACTGCATCGTCGCCACGGTTCCGATGCCGCATCTCACACATCGATGCGATACCTTGGCCATGAGATGTGAGCCCGCATTCTGTTCGAGGAAAAATGTTGCGCGTTGCTAATTCCAAGAGAATCCATCACATCAATCCCATCAATCCCATCAATCAAGTACACATCACACCCCATCACTTACCCATTCCCAAGTATAACTACCTATCCCCTAAGTCAACTCTCCTCATCACCCATCACTCACTCACCATCCCACTCTCCCATCACTTCTCTCCCATCACCTCTCTCTCTCTCTCTAATTCTCTTTCCACCCAAGTAACTCTCAAGAGTAGCCAACGTCTAAAGCATTTCCAAGCACCATGAGAGCTAGGTGTGGCCAACCTTCCTATCTCCCATCCCCACCATCCAAAGTCTATCTCGACCGCTGAAGTCTAACCATTAGAGCTCTAGATCACATAGGTGGAAGGAAGAGTCCGAGATCTAACGGTGGGTGCTTTTATTTGCTGATTTTGTGAATTGAGGGCCCACATATGGTGGGACCCGCCTTGATGTATGCATTGCATGGAGGAGCTCATAGTGGTGGAGCTCCTCCTACCTCATCTGATCTCTTTCTCTCTCTCTCTCTCTCTCTCTCTCTCTCTCTCTCTCTCTCTCCTTTCCTTGTTGTGGGCCACCTTGATGTACAATGTATTTGGACCATCCATCTAGTGGGCCGTCCCCACTGTCCAACCAAGGCCCGCCCTTGCTGCCGGCTTAGACAGACCTTGATGTAGGGAAAACACAAATATCAATCGATCCAAGCAAATAAGCCATGTCCATGTGGGACCCACCATGATGCCTGTGTTAATTCCATACTGTCCAGTGGAGTGTCCGGACTGACAATGAAGTGTGTACTAAAGGTGGTGTGTGCCTAGCAGCGAGGGTGGCTAACATGACGTGTATGTACTGACATGGGTGTATACTAACAAGGGCATGGACGCTGATGCCCTCCACCCTCTCACACACACGCACACACACGTATATACAATATATATATATATACATATTATATTATATAATATAATATATTATGGTAAATGTTATTACGTGGGCCACACCCACGTGATATCTCCACCGATATATCCAGCCGTCCATATTGTCGGACGTTGGATGTTAGGTGAATATATATATCATTATATATATGAAGTTATATATATAATAAAAGTATAATATATATATATATATATATTAGATATTTTATGTAAATGTGGTGGGCCCCATGTGGGACCCACCTGTGCTGTTTGAAAGACATACAACAGCTATATAGCTGCTGCATTGACGTCAGCTGGGACGTGGCCCCACCATGTTGGATGTGGTACATCCAACCGTCCACCCATTTGTCACGCTGGCCACTGGCCATGCTCATGGACCCCACCTACATATATGGGTTTCATGTGCACCATCTGCTTGAACGGTGCCAGGTGCGGCCCCACTTTGACGTATGTATTGTACTACATTGTCCAATAGATTGATGCATGTGTTGCATTTATACCATCTATCAATGGGCCCCATGACACTAGCAATTCTATGGGGCCCGCTGGTGTATGTGTTATATCTAAACTGTCCATCCATTTGGCAAGACTCGTCTCAAGACCGAAATTGAGATAGATCCAGTTACCATATGTGCCACTATAATGCCCTGAAATTCGGGGGTCGAGCACAACTCAACTCCTGAGTTTCAAAACATCACTTATGCAACATATGTAATGATGAATGTATGTCGTCTATATTAGTGCATAAAACATGAAGTAGATTAAGCCAAAATCTGGAAACATAATCCAAGGACAGTTGAAATATGCAAGCGGAAGATTGAAGAAATATATACACATATATATAAGTCCCTGAGATATGTATGCACTGCTAGGTCATAATTACAAGTGTTTGTTTCAAAATATAAGTATCAAAATGAAGTAAACCACTGCAACAATAACCCTGAATCCCTATAGCTCAGGACACGACTCACATGAACCCGCCTGAGAACTGCATAGAGGAGAACGCCTCCTCATCATCCTTGTACTCCTGTTCTGCCTCATGGGTCGCATCATCATCTGCATTTAAGACAGAGTCTGCTTGGTGTTGAAACACCGTCCCAGAACGTGGGAGTGAGTGATCAACTCAGTGGAACTATACAGTAAAAGTTAACATCTTATCAATTCAATCAAGCAGTAATGATAAGGCAATACAATCAAACATGTCCTAATTACTCTTGTTAATGCAAGGATGTATGTAGAAATGATGTGTGCCCTCCCCTGCACTCCCTCAGCGTCTTCATCTTACGGTACGCATGACAACCTCCCGCAGTGCTCCACAACGCCAAGGCACATGCAATGCAGTGCATGAACATGATTACCAAGTTATTATTAGTCCTTTTCATACAGCAGGATTGGGAAGCTAAGGTACCTTCCCTATATTAATTCCTAAACAATGATCCAATCTAGGGTTGTCAGTCCTAGACAATCTCATACGATATTATGGTTCTAGGTCGCTGCAAAGGGCTCGTCACCAATTAATGCATGTCTAATCATACCTTAGTTGCTACACTAAGGCTCATTACCTCAATACATTATCAAGGTATGCTCGAGGTCACTACAAAGGGCTCGTCACCAATTAATGTAGGCTGACAGCACGAATATAGTGTCCCATACCACCATAATCAACTCACGAGTCTGAATTTCTCACTGGTCACTACGGGGAGGCTCGTCACCCCAGCATAGGTCGACAGCTCGACCACGGTGTCCCATACCATCATAATTGGCTCATGAGTCTTGACAGATCGAGGTACCATGTTTTACGGGATTGCACTAGTAAGTTTGGTACCCTAGATTCAAACAGTAGCGTACATACATGGTGAACATCCACCGGGCCAATCGGGTTATTTGACGAGCTCGACTAGCACGAGCGCACGTTGAGTTGAATGACATGAAGTGTACAAACAGTCCGTGTGGCCAAACCACTGCCGACAACCCTAATACGACTCGGGTTCGTCAAACACGTCCTACGTGACGAATGAATCTCAACCACGATCTCAATGCATGTTACCAATTGCCTGGACTATAACATGGCTCCATACACATTCAACCATAATAGCAAACATGTTATAAGATGCAAGATAACGAGAATCCATACACATGCATTTCATAAGGAAAGCGGTAAAATTAACAACTTGCATGGAGGAAATCATACACATAGTCAACATGGAGAGTTAGACTAAGCAAATCATAGAAGAAATAGTATACATAAGTAAGGTAATTGGGATTTCATATCTCAACTGCCTCATGATTCACACCTTACTAAATACGAACTCATTCAAACATTTTCACAAACACTTAGACTACACTTAGCAACATACATCACATATGTCAGCCATAATACCTATTAGGGAAAATCCTTTTGACAAGGAGTTGTCGCATTAATAACAATCATATTCCTACGACAACTAATCATGGCAATCACAATACCAGATTCCAAGTGCATACAAACATTTCAACAAATACATGAATCACACTACTTACAACACAGATTATCTATATACGTAAAATGAAACAGATATCGTATTTGGCATATGAAATGGCACCCATGTCAGTAATAAATCATTAACTGACATTGAAAGCTTTGAAAACCATAACCTATACGAATATAGTCCACACCTTAAACCAGAAATTGCACAACGGATCTGATTTAGACGATAAGTCTTCATCAACGGCGACTAGATAACTTAAGGCATGAAGTAGATTAGCTACATCAACACTTAGACTATTCTAAGCTTCAAAACAGGTTAGGGTTTGATTGACTTACCCAAAAATGAGATTAGAATCGCCGGAATAACGATTCAGATGCGATGGATTAGGTACGCAGAGTAACTGGAAAGAATCTCAAGATGATTCACCAACTTCTCCCTCTCTTTCTCTCTCTTTTCCTCTCTCTCTCTTAGCTAGGGTTTTAAAAATTCGTATGGAGTTTGAGAGTGAGGGTTTAAGGTCTTTATATAGGCCTAAAATTGATGGAATTAGCCCCAGGGCCAAGGTATACTTAGGTTATAACCAAATTGGGTCTATTTCGATCCAATAGAGTGTTTCTGAAGGTCCTTTTTCTGAGTGCGGTCGAACTTAAGCTCACTAATATTGGATCTTAAGCAAGTTAAGTTTTCAGTCTGATCGGGTTTCCAGATCGTTCATGGCAGACCAATTTCAATTCAATGGTCACCGAAACTCGATCAGGGCCACAAGCATTTTGACATGTGTGGGCCATCTTCCCTGATCCGAGGGTGAATTTGGGTCAGAATCCAACGGTCAGAATGTTTAAAATCGGTGCGCAAGCGACACGACTCAGATTTCTTAAATTTATATTTAATTTCTAAATAATTTCACCTTTCTCACATTCTTTACTCTGGACTCAAGCAAATCGTTTCAAGACATCATTTGGACTTGATTTTTGAGGTGATTGTCAAGCCCAACAAGGTGATCATAATTGTCTAAGTTTATCGCTATCGGACTTATAACGCCCGGTCCAGGTTCGATACAAAGTTTCGAGGTACTCCCGAGAGCAATTGGATTTAGCGTTGAATCCTAGATTTCAGGGTAACGTAGCACTAACGATTCTACAGGTTTTAGGTCTTACAGATTAAATTTAAAGTGATTGGTGCTAATTTCACAGGTAATCAAGTTTAGTGCTAGTTAATTCACATTTAACTTCTAAAGGATTGAGTCTCAAGAGAATCCTGATTGAGGTGGTGCTTGGGTCTTTGCATAAATTTTTTCGGAATGTTACAATCTACCCCCCCTTAAGAAAAAAATTCATCCTCGAAATTTGTACCTTCTCATACTCATTGAGGATCTGAGGGTAGTTCTTTCTGACCTCAGGTTCAGTCTCCCTAGTAGCCTCTTTTTCATTGTGATGCGTCCACAGTACTTTCACAAGTGGGATGACCTTGCTACGCAGTACCTGCTCCTTCCTATCCAGGATACATGTCGGTCGCAATACATAGGTGGCATCCTCGCTCAACTGCACCTGCTCCAAACTGATAATATGTGAAGGATCAGGAACGTACTTTTTCAACATGGATACATGAAATACGTTATGCACGCTCGCGGGTGGTGTGGGCAAAGCAAGGCGATAGGCTACTGCCCCCACTCGATCTAGTATTTGAAATGGACCAATAAATCTTGGCGTGAGCTTCCCCTTCTTACCAAACCGCGGGACTCCCTTCATGGGGGAAACCTTAAGAAATACATAGTCTCCAACCTCGAACTCAAGCGGTCGCCGCCTCGTATCAGTGTAACTTTTCTGCCTGCTCTGGACTGTCAGAAGTCGACGTCGAATAATGTCGATTTTCTCTGAAGTTGCCTGAACCAACTCTGGGCCAATCAAACTATGCTCGCCAACTTCTGCCCAGCAATGCTGTGCTCTACACGGGTGACCATACAATGCCTCATAGGGAGCCATGCCGATACTCGTCTGGAAGCTGTTGTTATACGCAAACTCTGCATAAGGGAGACAGTCATCCCAACTGTCCTTGAAATCTAAAACACAAGCTCGTAACATGTCTTCTAACACCTGATTCACATGTTCTGTCTGCCCGTCTGTCTGCGGATGAAACACGGTACAGAACTTCAATTTCACACTCATCGCTTCCTGGATACGAGTCCAGAAGGCAGATGTGAATTGCGTGTCTCTGTCAGACACAATCTCCAAGGGAACTCCATGTAGACGTACAATCTCCTTGATGTACAACCTAGCCAACTCATCTGCAGAGTTCGTAACTCTGATCGGTAAGAAATGAGTCAATTTCGTCAATCGGTCGATGATCACCCAAATGGAGTCTTGTCCCTTCCTCAACTTCGGTAGCCCTAAAATAAAATCCATAGAGATAAAATCCCACTTCCATTTAGCTATGGACATGAGCTGAAGTAGTCCAGGAGGTCGGCGATGCTCTGCCTTGACCTGCTGGCACGTGAGACAACAGGATACGAACTCAGCAATGTGAACCTTCATGTTGTCCCACTAGTAGGATCTCCTCATGTCTTGATACGTCTTCGTGCTACCTGGATGCATTGCAAGCTTCGAATTATGAGCTGACTCGAGAACCTCCGTCAGGAACGTCTGGGACACATAGGCGGTCATGATATCGAAGGCCCCCATCTAAACCAACACTCCACTCGGAGTCCTCATCTGTACGAACCCGCACTCTCATCTTCGCCAATAGCTCATCATCTGCCTAAGCTACAATGATCCTATCATCAATGAGGGGTTGTACTCAAATGTGTGCGATAACCTCATACGGTTCTTCCACCATGAGTTTCTGCTCAAAGTCTCGCACAAACTCCATCATATCCCATTCTGCTATCATTAGCGGAGCCACAAACTCTATAGTCTTCTTGCGACTCAACGTGTCTGCCACAAGGTTTGCCTAGCCCAAATGGTAAGAGACATCGAACTTAAAGTCCTTTAAGGTTTCCATCCATCGGCATTGCCTCATATTCAAGTCACGCTGAGTGAATATATACTTAAGGCTCTTGTGGTCGCAAAAGAGCTCGAACTCCTCTCTGTAGAGGTAATGTCTCCAGAGCTTTAGTGTGAAAATGATAGCTGCCAACTCCAGATCGTGTGTAGGGTAATTCTCTTCGTGTTTCCTCAACTGTCTCAACGCATATGTAATCACCCTGTCCTTCTGCATAAGGACACAACCCAGACCAATGTGAGAGGCGTCAGTATATATTGTATACTTAACCCCTTGCTCTAGCAATACTAGCATAGGGGCGGACATCAACTTATCCTTTAGCTCTTGAAAAGCTGTCTCGGCCTTCTCATTCTAGGCAAACTTCAAGTCTTTCCGTGTCAACTGAGACAACGGTCTGGCTATCTTCGAGAAATCTCGTATGAAGCGTCGATAATAGCCTGCTAGGCCCAGAAAGCTTCTCACCTCAGTAATCGAACCAGGCTGCTTCCAGTCCTGAACTGCAGCTACCTTAGCAAGGTCGACTGCTATCCCTTCCTTGGACACCACATGTCCTAGGAACTTGACTTCCTCTTTCTAGAAGTCACATTTCTTATACTGCGAAAAAAGCTGATTCTTCCTGAGAGCATCCAAGACCGCTCTTAGGTGCTCCTCGTGCTCTCCCCGACTCGTAGAGTATATCAAAATGTCATCGATAAAGACAATGACGAATCAGAACAAAAACAACCGAAACACCCTGGTCATCAGATCCATGAACACGGCCGGTGCGTTCGTAAGACTGAACGACATCACAAGGAACTCGTAATGGCCGAAGCTAGTTCTGAATGCAGTCTTCTGCACATCCTCATCCTTGACGCGCAACTGATGATACCCTGACTACAAATCTATCTTCGAAAAGTACCGTGCCCCCTTCAACTGATCAAACAGATCATCGATCCTGGGCAAGGGATACTTGTTCTTCACTGTCACCTGATTCAACCTGCGATAATCTACACATAATCGCAAGGAACCATCCTTCTTCATGGCAAACAAAACAGGTGCTCCCCAAGGGGACACACTAGGTCGAATAAAGCCCAAATTTAACAAGCCATCAATCTGCTTCCTCAATTCCTCCATTTCACTCGGAGGCATGCGATAGGTGTGAAAAGGCCAAGCTATATGTCCTAGAGGGGGGGGGGGGTGAATAGGACAATGCCAAATAAAACTAATAACAGCGGAAATAAAAGGAAATGATAGCCAAAGTAAATCACAATGCAGTAAATTAAAATAACCTCAAAATTCAGATCTTGAGAGGTTGATACAAACGTTGTTCTAAGGACAACCTTACACCAAAAACAGAGTTTATGGTACGACAACCTTATTTCTAGAAAGGTCTTTGTATCAAGTCTCAAATTGAAGAGGAATACAGAATTAAATACAAACTGAAATGAAATAAGTTGTAATTAAAAATGTATTGTTCTAGGGACAGCCATACACCATAAAAATGGTAGGGCAACCTTGCTGGAACAACTTTCAAATGAAATTGAAAATCAAGCTTATAAAGGAATAGTAGAAAGTAAATTCTAAGCTATTACAACATTCTCACAAAGCTTGAAATAATTACAACATTCACCACCATACATACATCCCACAAAAATTAATTAAAAGATTAAAAGAATAAATCAATCAACCACAACTCAAGGGATTATAGTGGTTCGCCTGTGTGTTCACCAACTGTTATACAATAGCCACACAAAAAGCTACTCCACTCCTAATATCCTCACACAGGGGATATTAGCGTTCACTAAAAATAGGTTTTCCCAGGTTCACCCAAAACCCTTACAATTGAGTCTTTGTATGTGGGCTTACACAATTAAAAAAACCCCACTTCTGAGTTTTCCTGGCTCTCCTCAGATAACCAATACAATAAGATTTTTCTGGCAAATCTTGAAAGAAACCAAAATAATAGAAAGGAATTTACAATATGTAAAATACCTGAATATCTCCTTCGTTGTAGCAGCCCGGTAGAACCAAATCAAAGTAGATGATTGAATGTCCAAGTTCAATGTCCAGTACTCGATTACAATGGTTCTAATTCTAATAGATTTTAAATTAAACCAAATAGGGCTTGCCTTAATTGATTTTGATTCCAAAGAAAGGGAATAATAATTCCTCTTTATCAAATCAGATTGGAATATAAGAAACAAAATCAATTAAAATAAAGCTAAGGAAAGAAAATATTAAATAAGCACACTTAGCTTAGATGGAGCACAGAATTATCTCTCAGAAGTTCGACGAAGATTGGCTTGAATACTATTATTAAATCGATAATTTCTTCTGAGATTCGTGCACTATTTATAGGTGAGAAGATCGGGTCTTCGACTGGTCTAGAGTGCTCTACGACTAGTCGAAGCTCTAACAGATATTTGAAAAATCCGGCGGGATTTGCTTTGACCGTTCTACGACTGGTCGTAGCTCTCCTACGACTGGTCGTAGGTCACCTACGACTGGTCGTAGGTTTCCTTCGACTGGTCGTAGGACCTGAATATCTTCGCTGGACTTCGAGTCGAAGAATGTACGACTGGTCGAAGATCAGTCGACACTGTTCCTACGACTGGTCGAACAGATTCCAGGACTAGTCGAAGGCTAACAGATTTTATCCGGAATTTGTAACAAACTTACGACTGGTCGAGGAATTTCTTAGACTGGTCGAAGCAAGTCTAGGACTAGTCGAAGAAGGCCTAGGACTAGTCGAAGAACAGACCAATCACATGTAAAATAAACATTCGACTTATGTATCCGAAATGACCTACTTCTAAGGTCATCCTATGGTCAAACAAACCCCAATCATGAAGTATGGACATTGAAACAAGAGACCATGAAGAATGAGCCTTGAAGTCTTGATGTAGATTAAACCTTGAAGTAGCTCAATCTTGAAAGTGGCTTGAGTTTCAGCTTGAGTCTTGAGTTCAGCTTGAGTTTCAACTTGAGTCTTGAGATCAGCTTGAGTTTCAGCTTGAGTCTTGATTTCAGCTTGAGTCTTGCCTTGTACTTTCTTTTCAGCTTGAGTCTTGTTTTGTGAGCAGTTCTTGCATTCAAGATCTTGAGTTTTGTTTTGTGAGCAGTGCTTGTATTCAAGATCTTGAGTCTTGTCTTGTGAGTAGTGCTTGTTGTGAGCTTAGCTTATTCATGAATGTTGATCCTTGAGAGAGCTTCACTTATGCAAGTTATATATAACAGAGTATAATAGTGATTTTGGCACCACAAATTTGACAACAAACAGGGATAGAAACTATAGCACTTACAATCTCCCCCTTTGTCAAATTAGTGACAAAACACATAACCATGATAAACATAAGTAAAACAACTGGTTAATACCTGCAAATCAATATTCAACATTCAACCAGTTTCAACATTCAACCATTATCATTCAACAAGATCAAACATATATTCTCCTTGACACCCCACTCCCCCTGAGTAACATAACCAATGCTACTCCTCTCACAATCACATTAACAACAAACCATTCTCCCCCTTTTTGTCACAATATGACAAAGGAGAACTAAATAAAGGAATGAGAGTAAACATGAGGAGGAAATAGAGTATAGCAAAAGAGTCATAGAGATACTCAAGATAGCATCACATATACCCAGCAGAAATATTACATTAAGAACAAATATCCAGCATAAAATCTAACTCAAACTCTAGCAAACAAGAGTTAAGTAATAAAGTTATTACATACAAAAAGTCTCATAGAAACTAGTCAGAACTAGAACTTGAAGATGGAGCAGGAATAGAAGGATCAAGTTGGTGCATGCCTTTGTTCAAGCGCCTAAGATATTTGCGCATGTACTTGAATTGCAAATCATGAGCAACAGACATGTTTTCCAACTTAACATTTATATCCTCAACTTTACCTTCTAATGCACTCAGACGTGCATCAACATCAGATGGTACAAAATCTGTATCATTAGCTGAGTCAGAATCTAGTTCCTCAAAAATGTATATACACTAATTCATATATCTTGCAAATTATACAAAAATTAGAATTCAATCTAGCAAATATATACAATATTATACAAGAAGGCATAAATTATCAATTTAAAATGCACATGCCAAGATCAAATTTCATCTTTTTGAACCTGCTTTTATCAAGAGGTTTTGTGAAAATATCAGCACGTTGATCTTCAGTAGGAATATATTCTAGAGATATAACTTTTTCTTCTACTAATTCCCTTATATAATGAAATCTAATGTCAATGTGCTTAGTACGAGAATGCTGAATAGGATTTTTTGAAATATTTATCACACTGGAATTATCACAATGTAATAACATAGAATCCTATTTAATTCCATAATCACTTAGCATTCGTTGCATCCAAACAAGCTGTGTACATGCATTACCAGCTGCGATATACTCAGCTTCAGCTGTTGAAAGTGATATAGAATTTTATTTCTTACTAAACCAGGAAACTAGACAATTTCCAATGAAAAAACAACCACCACTGGTTGATTTTCTATCATCTAGATTACCAGCCCAGTCAAGTACCCAACTAATTGAACATTGGTTTCATGAGGATACCAGAGACCAAGATTTACAAAATTGCGACATATCTAATAATTCGCTTGACAGCAATCAAGTGAGATTCTTTTGGATCAGATTGATATCTTGCGCAAATACCAACACTTAGAGAAATATCAGGTCTACTAGCAGTTAAATATAACAAACTACCAATCATACTCCGATAAAGTTTTGAATCAACATTTTTACCATTAGAGTCTTTTGATAGTTTCAGGGTAGTACTCATAGGAGTATCAAAATTCTTGCCATTCTCAAATCCAAATCTTTTGATTAGATTCAAGGCATACTTAGATTGAGAAATGAATATTCCTTCAGGTTGTTGCTTTACTTGTAATCCAAGGAAATAAGTCAATTCCCCAACCATGCTCATTTCGAACTGAGATTTCATCAAATCTGCAAACTCAGTAGTCAAGTCAGTACAAGTTGATCCATAAATGATATCATCAACATAAATCTGTACCATTAGGATATGATCATTATGTTTCTTAACAAACAGAGTTTTATCAACAGATCCCATTTGAAAATTATGAGTTAAAAGAAATTTTGTTAGTTTCTCATACCATGCCCTAGGTGCTTGTTTTAATCCATAAAGTGCCTTTTTAAGCCGATATACATGATCAGTATTTTTAGAATCTTCAAATCCCATTGGCTGTTCAACATAGACTTCTTCATGTAAATCGCCATTTAGAAAAGCACTTTTCACATCCATCTGATAGATCTTTATCTTTCTAAAACATGCAATGGATATAAATAGTCTAATAGATTCAAGACGTGCTACTGGTGCAAAGGTTTCATCGAAATCAATCCCTTCAATTTGAGTATAACCTTGTACCACCAGTCTAGCCTTGTTTCTAATTATATTTCCACATTCGTCAGACTTATTTTTGAAAATCCATTTTGTTCCAATGATGTGTTTATCTTTAGGTCTTGGTACGAGATACCAAACATCATTTCTTACGAATTGGTTGAGTTCATCTTGCATCGCAACAATCCAGTTTTCATCAGCCAGAGCTTCTTTTACGTTAAATGGTTCAATTTGGGATGTAAAACATACATAATTACATATATCCTCAAGTTATCTACGGGTGCGAACACCGGTGAGAGGGTTTCCAAGAATTTGTGTGGTTGGATGATCTTTAACAGTCCTTAACTCAGAATCAGTCTGATTCGATGAAGTATCGGGTTTATCAATGATTAGTACTTCATCATTATCTGAATTAGAGATTGGTGTGTTTAAGTGATCATCAATGATAACATTAATGGATTCTTGAATCACACCAGTCCTTTTGTTCAGAACTCTATAAGCTCGACTGTTTAAAGAGTATCCTAGAAAAATACCTTCATCACTCTTCGTATCGAACTTTCCCAAATTTTCACGATCACGTAAAATATAGCACTTGCTGCCAAAAACTTGAAAGTATTTAATAGTAGGCTTTTTATTGAACCACAATTCGTAAGCCGTTTTATTATTATCTTTTCTAGTGTAGACTCGGTTAATAATATAGCAAGCTGTGTTGACTGCTTCAGCCCAAAGATTTTTAGAGAGCTTCATGCTATTCAACATGACGTTAGCCATTTCTTGAAGCACCTTATTCTTTCTTTCTACAATTCCATTTTGTTGTGGAGTTTTGGGAGCAGAGAATTCATGTAATATTCCTTGGTCGGTACAGAACTTCTCAAAATTGCTATTCTCAAATTCAGATCCATGATCACTACGAATTTTACTGATTTGAGAAGATTTTTCAGTTTGAATCCTTTTGAGAACTTTTCTTACTTCTTCAAGGGTTTCAGATTTATCCCTTAAGAAGACTACCCAAGTGAATCTGGTAAAGTCATCAACAATTACCAAGATATACTTTTTACCACCACGACTTTCCGTTCTGGCAGGTCCTATCAGGTCCATGTGGAGAAGTTCGAGTGGTCTTGATGTGGTATTTGAATTCACCTTTTTGTGTGAGTTCGTTGTTTGTTTGCCTATCTGGCACTCACCACATATTTTATCTAATTTCTGAAGTTTGGGTAAACCTCTTATAAGTTCTCGTTTGCTCAATCGATATAGATTTTGATAATGTACATGTCCAAGACGTTTGTGCCATAAGTCGGTCTCGTCTGTATGGACCATGTAAAATGTTTGATTAGATGAGCTGGATTCACTAATAATATAGCAATTTTCAGACGTTCTATGTCCAGTTAATATTACAGAACCCTTATTGTTTAGAATTTCACAGCTTTGATTAGAAAACCAAACATTATGGTTATTATCACATATTTGTGATATACTAAGCAAGTTATGTTTTAAACCTTCAACGTATAAAACATTTTTAAACACCGGAAGATTAAAAAGTTGAACCATACCTTGGCCTATAATCTTGCAGTTGCTACCATCACCAAATGTGACTGAACCATCAGTCATATCTTTCAGATCGGTGAATAAGGCTTTGTCACCTGTCATATGCCTGGAGCATCCACTGTCTAGGTACCACTTTGAATGATTTGTTGCTTTGAAAGCAGTGTGAGCAACCAAGCAGGTGACTTTAGGAACCCATTTCATAACTGTTTTGGGTTTAGGAACATAGTTGGTCTTCTTTTGTGTATACTTGTAGGAATGACCTATAGAGTTAGATTTTAATAGCTCCTTGAGTAAATCAACTATCTTTTCAGCTAGTGGATTTTGATTCTGATTAAAGTTGACATGGCTGTTTCTAGGTTTTGAAAAGTTTTTGAATTTTTAGAAAAATCTTGATAAGTACTTTTCCCTTTTGAGTTTGAGGACTCTCCTTTAACAATCATAGGAGGAGTATACTTTTGTTTAGGAGGTAGATTTTTATCATAGCCCAACTCGGATCGATCGCCACATTTTCTTGATCCGGATAAAAGTTTTTCTAACTTTGGATCACCTTGGGCATATTTCCATGTGTCCTTTAAACTTAGAAGAGAAGATACTTCAGTTTTAAGATTCTCAATTTCAGATTTTAAATCAATGATTAGTGAGTTTTTGAATTCCAAATCACGTTTTGATTTTTCAAAACTATCTGAAATTTGTGATTTTTCTAAGACAAGTGAATCAAAACAATTTTTGAGTTTAGAAAACTTTTCTTTTTGAAGTTTAAGTTTGACAGCAATTTTACAACTTTCCTTATATAGGGCATTGTAAGCGTCTTGAAGATCATCTTCATTTTCACATTCACTATTCAGATTTTCTTCACTTGTAGAGTCATTATCTGAAAATGTGAATTTAGCTAGAGTCATAAGAGCTTTAATCTCATTGCCCGACTCAGTTTCAGAATCTTCTGATTCAGAAGAACCTTCAGAATCAGATGATTCATCCCATGTAGCCAACATACCCTTCTTCTTGGGTTTGTCCCTTTTAGGACATCTATTTGCTAAGTGCCCATATTCTTGACAGTTGTAACATTGACTATCTTTTAAAGATTTTTTAGATTTGGGTCTAAACTTCTTTTTATCATTTGATTTTTGAAAATCAACTCTTTTCTTGCTTTTGAAAATTTTGTAAAATTTTTTAGCTAAAAGAGCCATATCATCTTCTGAATCAGAATTTTCTTCTGAATTACATTTAGATGATTTTAGAGCGATAGATTTACCTTTAGGAGCTTTAAAGTTTAACTCGTAGGTTTGTAGAGAACCAACTAGTTCTTCAACCCTCATATTATCCGTATCACGAAGTTCCTAGATTACGGTTACTTTAGAATTGAACCGTTCAGGAAGTGAGCGTAGTATTTTTGCACACACTTTACTTTTTGGGATTTTATCGCCAAGACCCCACATTGAGTTTACAATGTCATTCAATCTAATGTAGAAGTCCATAAACATTTCATTTTCCTCCATATGAATTTCTTCAAATCTAGTTATGAGGAGTTGGACTTTAGATTTTTTGACAATTGTAGTACCCTCGTGTATCATTTCTAATACATCCCAAGCTTGCTTTGCAGTATCACAAGAGATGATTCTTTTGAACTCATCCGGTGATAGTGCGCAAGTAATTGCATTTAGTGCTTTAGCATTTGCACTACTCTCACTTTTCTAAAGGGTGGTCCATTGGTAATATGGTGTGGTTTTCATAGATTTTGAACCATCAACCCCAGTAACTTCCATGATAGGAGGATTCCATTCAGTCACTATGGCTTGCCACACATTTTCATCCATTGATTTGAGGAAGATCCTCATTCTGGCTTTCCAATAAGCATAGTTGGAGCCATCAAAGGGTGGAGGCCTAGTGACTGAAAGGCTATCAAAATTTGACATCTTAAATAGCTTAAATCGTTAGCTCAGGAATTAAATCCAAAAAAAAAAAACGAGCTATTAGGCTTTGATACCACTTGAAAAGGCCAAGCTATATGTCCTAGAGGGGGTGAATAGGACAATGCCAAATAAAAACTTATAACAGCGGAATAAAAAGAATATGATAGCCAAAATAAATCACAATGCAAGAAATTAAAATAACCTCAAAATTCAGATCTTGAGAGGTTGATACAAACGTTGTTCTAAGGACAACCTTACACCAAAACAGAGTTTATGGTAGGACAACCTTATTTCTAGAAAGGTCTTTGTATCAAGTCTCAAATCGAAGAGGAATACAGAATTAAATACAAACTGAAATGAAATAAGTTGTAATTAAAAATGTATTGTTCTAGGGACAGCCATACACCATAAAAATGGCAGGGCAACCTTGCTGGAACAACTTTCAAATGAAATTGAAAATCAAGCTTATAAAGGAATAGCAGAAAGTAAATTCTAAGCTATTACAACATTCTCACAAAGCTTGAAATAATTACAACATTCACCACCATACATACATCCCACAAAAATTAATTAAAAGATTAAAAGAATAAATCAATCAACCACAACTCAAGGGATTATAGTGGTTCGCCTGTGTGTTCACCAACTATTATACAACAGCCACACAAAAAGCTACTCCACTCCTAATATCCTCACACAGGGGATATTAGCGTTCACTAAAAATAGGTTTTCCCAGGTTCACCCAAAACCCTTACAATTGAGTCTTTGTATGTGGGCTTACACAATTAAAAAAACCCCACTTCTGAGTTTTCCTGGCTCTCCTCAGATAACCAATACAACAAGATTTTTCTGGCAAATCTTGAAAGAAACCAAAATAATAGAAAGGAATTTACAATATGTAAAATACCTGAATATCTCCTTCGTTGTAGCAGCCCGGTAGAACCAAATCAAAGTAGATGATTGAATGTCCCAAGTTCAATGTCCAGTACTCGATTACAATGGTTCTAATTCTAATAGATTTTAAATTAAACCAAATAGGGCTTGCCTTAATTGATTTTGATTCCAAAGAAAGGGAATAATAATTCCTCTTTATCAAATCAGATTGGAATATAAGAAACAAAATCAATTAAAATAAAGCTAAGGAAAGAAAATATTAAATAAGCACACTTAGCTTAGATGGAGCACAGAATTATCTCTCAGAAGTTCGACGAAGATTGGCTTGAATACTATTATTAAATCGATAATTTCTTCTGAGATTCGTGCACTATTTATAGGTGAGAAGATCGGGTCTTCGACTGGTCTAGAGTGCTCTTCGACTAGTCGAAGCAACAACAGATATTTGAAAAATGTACGACTGGTCGAAGATCAGTCGACACTGTTCCTACGACTGGTCGAACAGATTCCAGGACTAGTCAAAGGCTAACAAATTTTATCCGGAATTTGTAACATACTTACGACTGGTCGAGGAATTTCTTAGACTGGTCGAAGCAAGTCTAGGACTAGTCAAAGAAGGCCTAGGACTAGTCGAAGAACAGACCAATCACATGTAAAATAAACATTCGACTTATGTATCTGAAATGACCTACTTCTAAGGTCATCCTATGGTCAAACAAACCTCAATCATGAAGTATGGACATTGAAACAAGAGACCATGAAGAATGAGCCTTGAAGTCTTGATGTAGATTAAACCTTGAAGTAGCTCAATCTTGAAAGTGGCTTGAGTTTCAGCTTGAGTCTTGAGTTCAGCTTGAGTTTCAACTTGAGTCTTGAGATCAGCTTGAGTTTCAGCTTGAGTCTTGCCTTGTACTTTCTTTTCAGCTTGAGTCTTGTTTTGTGAGCAATTCTTGCATTCAAGATCTTGAGTCTTATTTTGTGAGCAGTGCTTGTATTCAAGATCTTGAGTCTTGTCTTGTGAGCAGTGCTTGTTGTGAGCTTAGCTTATTCATAAATGTTGATCCTTGAGAGAGCTTCACTTATGCAAGTTATATATAACAGAGTATAATAGTGATTTTGGCACCACAAATTTGACAACAAACAGGGACAGAAACTATAGCACTTACAAGGTGGGCAATGAAATAGGTGTCGCACCAGGCATGAGATTGATACTAAAATCAATCTCGTACCAAGGGGGTAATCTAGGAATCATCTCGAATACATCCTCAAAATCCCGAACCACTGGCGTGTTTTCAAGGGTCGAGCCAGCAATACTCTCTAACAGAGAAGTATAACAACCAAATCGAAAAGGGTAACTGACCTGAACAGGAAAAGTAAATGTCTCGCCCTCAGGTCCATGGGCTGTCACCAGTCTAGCCTCATAATAAATCTCTGCTCGCATCTTCGTGAGCCAATCCATGCCCAAAATGATGTTGTAATGATATAGAGGTGCGACAAACAAGTCAACTAGAATCAATCTGCTCCCTAGATCAATCAAACAACCCATACAAACCGTGGTAATATCAGAGGAGGTCCCTGTAGCAGTAGTGAGTGTCACTCCCTTCATAGTAACAGTGCCTAAACTCAGGCGCTTAACTGCCGCATATGATATAATAGAGGTAGTGGACCCTGTGTCCACCAACAAGAAGACAGGAATACCTTGGATGAGAGCTGAAACCTGAAAAGATCTCGGTGCTAAGTCAGCCCCAGGCGCTTCAGCTGTAAGCGCGTGAACTCGAGCCTATTGTGGGCGATTCAGCGGTGGTACCATAGGCCGTTGAGGTGGCCTGAAGTGAGGTACGGAAGGCCTGAAAGATGGGTGCACTAGTGCTGAATGAAGGGGTGGAGTTGATATGACCTGAGGCATCGGACGGCTGATCCTCTGTGGCAGCGTAAATCCATTGTCCCACATTCGTGTGAAGCAATTACGATCTAAATGCCCGACTTTCCCACAGTATGTATAGCGCAAATCTGAACGCATCAGCTGAGCCGGTGACGCTGCATGTCTCGAAGGAGAATCTGCCCGTGGCCTCTTGCCGAGAAATGGTGTACTTGAAAAGTCAGGTCACGGCCTGGGAACCATAGGTGCTCGCATACGGGGCAACCTGTCCCCGTCCTGCTCTTCTTCTTCTCCTATTTCAGCTCCACCTTCTTCATTACTCTCTTCCTCTTCGCTCTCAGACTCATCCTCACTTTCTTCAAGTAAGGCTTGTAGTCGATGTGGCCTGATGTCCATCTGATTAAGAGTCATCTCATTGATGTAACGGATAGGTACCGACTTTTCTACCCCAAGTCTGTAGCCAAATTCATGTGCAATCTTACATATGAGTTGGCTAAATGAGAGCGATTTAGTCCTTCTATTTGAACGTGCGATAAGGACTATCTATCTCAAGATGTATGTAGGCACACACAGCTTCTCTCCTTGCCCCACCTAATACAAGAAATCTACCATCAGGCACGTGCATTCACTGCGGTTGTTCCACCTAGGATAGACGTTGAATGTGCAGATGTGGTGAAGCAAACGAAAGTCGTCCGTCATGTTGGTTGCTAAAAGGCTTCTGTTAGGCTACCATTCAACCAGACGTCCACAAAGGAACCGCGTGTGGCGATCCTTTTCACGCGCACTACTCAGATTCTTCTCACTTGCATGAACCTCACTAAGCGGCATGTTCAGAAGTAGGGATATCAAAGCAACGTTGATTATGGCTTCCCGATCTCTTCCGCAAGGGATCTTGAACTGTAATGGCTCCAGCGAAGGTTCTCGAACGTGGGCATAGGAAGCTCAGACAGTACCCACATTTGCGCGGTATTCACCCTCAAATAGCGGACCCCACCTGGCCTCTTCCAGGCGCTCAAATAAGAGATATTCTCCAAATAGCTGCGCATCTATATGAGCTTCAAAAAGGACCCTACGGCCCTCATAAATTCCATGAGATAGCTCTGCCAACAAAGTCCTTTCAACGAGAGCCTGGGGATCGAGTTCCCGCTTTGTCTAAAACTCTTGAGTGGCGGTCGTGCTCGCGGCGGCACATCTCGACCTCCGTGAACGGGTTGGGCGGCTAGGCTTAACTTCATCAACGGGAGCTCTTTTCTTTCTCATGAAAGAGAGAATGGTGAAAATGGAAAATATGGCCGTAATAAGCTCGAATAGGGCCATGGAAAATGAAAGAAAAGAGGAAAATGGAAGGAATGATGGGGCTTTCACGAATTTGAGACTCAAAGTAGGGATTTGAGTGCTCAAATGGAAAGTAAAGAAAGGAAAATCAACAATGGAGGTGGGTTTTGAGATGGGTAGATTGAGGGTGCACGAAAATGAAAGAAAAAAGGGTTTAGAGAGGGATTTTTGTGGGGTTTTGAGAGAAATTTCTGAAAAAGGGAAGCTTGGAGGGGTGATTTGTGAAGGGAAGATGATTTGGGAAGGGTTTTAAACAACCAACCATGGAGGAGTGGGCCACACTAGGCCCTAGGAGCATCGGTCCAGCCCGTCCGGGCCCACTAAGGGGCGAGGGCTCGCCGAACCGGCGAGGGCCTCGCCGGTCTCTGGACTGTTTGACGAGGGTTTGCTGGTTGGGCGAGGTCCTCCTACCCCCTGGGTCAGAAAATAATGTGGGTCCCACCCTGGGTCCACCTAAAAATGCCCCGATTGGGCCCCTAGTCTGTTTCGACTCATTTCGGGTCCCTATGAATAGAACCTGATACAGATTCAAGCTTACCGGGTTTTTAACGGCTGGGATGGGATGATACACAGTTTGAACCCATCGATGGATGGTCTAAAAGAGATTTGGGGTCGCTGTGTGTGATCAAGAGTATGCACGGACTCGAGCTTGGTGATCTTTTTCAGTAAACTTTCGCCGATAGGTGCAACTGGAAATCCTACACTGTTTCCAGATTTATCTCGCAACCTCCTACCTAAGGTGGTGTCAGCATGCGTTGTGTGACCATAACCCAGGTCTGGTTTAATCTAAATTATGCTCTGATACCAACTTGTAACGCCCTGAAATTCGGGGGTCGAGCACAACTCAGCTCCCGAGTTTCAAAACATCACTCATGTAACATATGTAATGATGAATGTATGTTGTCTGTATTAGTGTAAAAAACATGAAGTAGATTAAGCCAAAAAATGCAAACATAATCCAAGGATACATACAAGTGTTTGTTTCAAAACAGGTGAAATATGCAAGCGGAAGACTGAAGAAATATATACATACATATATAAGTCCCTGAGATATGTATGCTCTACTAGGTCATAATTACAAGTGTTTGTTTCAAAATATAAGTATCAAAATGAAGTAAACCACTGCAACAATAACCTTGAATCCCTGTAGCTCAAGACACGGCTCAGATGAACCCGCCTGAGAACCGCATAGAGAAGAACGCCTCCTCATCATCCTCATACTCCTGGTCTACCTCATGGGTCGCATCATCATCTGCATCTAAGACAGAGTTTGCTTGGTGTTGAAACACTATCCTAAAACATGGGAGTGAGTGATCAACTCAGTGGAACTATACAGTAAAAGTTAACATGTTATCAATTCAATCAAGCAGTAATGATAAGGCAATACAATCAAACATGTCCTAATTACTCTTGTTAATGCAAGGATGTATGTAGAAATGATGCATGCCCTTGCCTGCACTCCCTCAGCGTCTTCATCTTACGGTACATGACAACCTCCCGCAGTGCTCCACAATGCCAAGGCACATGCAATGTAGTGCATGAACATGATTACTACGTTGTTATTAGTCTTTTTTATACAGCAGGATTGGGAAGCTAAGGTATCTTCCATATATCAATTCCCAAATAATGATCCAATCTAGGGTCGTCAGTCCTAGACAATCTCATACGATATTATGGTTCTAGGTCGCTGCAAAGGGCTTGTTACCAATCAATGCATGGCTAATCATACCTTAGTTGCTACACTAAGGCTCATCGCCTCATTGCACTATCAAGGTATGCTCGAGGTCACTACAAATGGCTCGTCACCAATCAATGTAGGCCGATAGCATGAATATAGTGTCCCATACCACCATAATCGGCTTATAAGTTTGAATTGCTCACTGGTCACTATGGGGAGGCTCGTCACCACAGCATAGGTCGACAGCTCAACCACGGTGTCCCATACCACCATAATCGGCTCATGAGTCTTAACGGATCGAGGTACCATGATTAACGGGATTGCACTAGTAAGTTTGGTACCCTAGATTCAAACAGTAGCATACATACATGGTGAACATCCACTGGGCCAATCGGGTTATTTGATGAGCTCGACAAGCACAAGCACACATTGAGTTAAACGACATGAAGTGCACAAACACTCCGTGTGGCCAAACCACTGATGACAACCTTAATACGACTCGGGTTCGTTAAACACGTCCTACATGACAAATGAATCTCAACCACGATCTCAATGCCTGTTACCGATTGCCTGGACCATAACATGGCCCCATACACATTCAACCATAATAGAAAACATGTTATAAGATGCAAGATAACGAGAATCCATACATATGCATTTCATAAGTAAAGCGGTAAAATTAACAACTTACATGGAGGAAATCATACACATAGTCAACATGGATAGTTAGACTACGCAATTCAGAGAAGAAATAGTATACATAAGGTAATTGGGATTTCATATCTCAACTGCCTCATGATTCACACCTTACTAACTACGAACTCATTCAAACATTTTCACAAACACTTAGACTACACTTGGCAACATACATCACATATGTCGGCCATAGTACCTATTAGGGTAAATCCTTTTGACAAGGAGTTGTCGCATAAATAACAATCATATTCCTACAGCAACTAATCATGGCAATGACAACACCAGATTCCAAGTGCATACGAACATTTCAACAAACACATGAATCACACTACTTACAACACAGATTATCTATATACATAAAACGAAACAGATATCGCATTTGGCATGTGAAATGGCACCCACGTCAGTAATAAATCATTAACTGACATTGAAAGCTTTGAAAACCATAACCCATACAAATATAGTCCGCACCTTAAACCAGAAATTGCACAACGGATCTGATTTAGACGATAAGTCTTCGTCAATGGTGACTAGATAACCTAAGGCATGAAGTAGATTAGCTACATCAACACTTAGACTATTCTAAGCTTCAAAACAGGTTAGGGTTTGATTGACTTACCCAAAAATGAGTTTAGAATCGCCGGAATAATGATTCAGATGCGATGGATTAGGTACACAGAGTAAATGGAAAGAATCTTAAGATGATTCACCAACTTCTCTCTCTTTCTCTCTCTTTTCCTCTCTCTCTCTCTCTCTCCCTTAGCTAGGGTTTGAAAAATTCGTATGGAGTTTGAGAGTGAGGGTTTAAGGTCTTTATATAGACCTAAAATTGATGGAATTAGTCCTAGGGCCAAGGTATACTTAGGTTATAACCAAATCGGGTCTATTTCGATCCAATGGAGCATTTCTGGAGGTCCTTTTTCTGAGTACGGTCGAACTTAAGCTCAATAATATTAGATCTTAAGCAAGTTAAGTTTTCAGTCCGATCGGGTTTCCAGATCGCTCATGGCAGACCAATTTCTATTCAACGGTCACAGAAACTCGATCAGGGCCACAAGCATTTTGACATGTGTGGGCCATCTTCCCTGATCCGAGGGTGAATTTGGGTCAGAATCTAACGGTCAGAATGTTTAAAATCGGCGCGTAAGCGACACGACTCAGATTTCTTAAATTTATATTTAATTTCTAAATAATTTCACCTTTCTCACACTCTTTACTCCGAACTTAAGCAAATCGTCTCAGGACATCATCTGGACTTGATTTTTGAGGTGATTGTCAAGCCCAACAAGGTGATCATAATTGTTTAAGTTTATTGCTATCGGACTTATGACGTATGGTCCAGGTCCGATACAAAGTTTCAAAGTACTCCCGAGAGCAACTGGATTTAGCGTTGAATCCTAGATTTCAGGGTAACGTAGCTCTAACGATTCTACAGGTTTTGGGTCTTATAGATCGAATTTAAAGTGATTGGTGCTAATTTCACGGTAATCGATTGATGCATGACTGGATTCTATGACTCATGCATCTTGCATTATGATTACTCTACGCCCTAGCGACATCAGAGTCGTAGCCTCCACAAGCATATCGTGGATGGCCATACGGGGCACCAAAAATTTGTTCTAGCATCGGGCTGCCATAGATGGCCCTCGGTGAAAATCCCTAAACCCTCTTGGTACTAGAGAATGCCCCAACGTCGAGACCGAGTGGATACATGAGCACCAGAGTGCCGAATACCAGGAGGCCGCGTCTCTTACTGTGTCGTGGTCGGTTGGGAGGGGGTGTGGCCTTACCCGCTAGAGCATAGGGGGCATTACTAGGCTAAGTTTGACCAGCTCATGAATGGGTTTGCTATCAACGTGCCGGATTGGTATTGGCAGACTATTGGCCAGACAGATAGTGAGGTTTCTTACGCTCACTTGGACTGTGCGGCTGGGAGAGCGGCAGTGCCATTTGGAGTGTACTAAACCCCGGTGATGATCCCAGAGATGAACAGTACTGGTATGTGGACTTATTGAGCAGGAGTTGCATACTCATTTATTCATTCATTCACTATCCAGTCGGGCTGGTGGTGTACAACTATTTGTTATGTGTACCTTCGCAATGGCCAGGATTTGGTTGGGGCGTGTGACTAACCTGAGATCAGGAGTTTACCACATCGAGTCTGACTATCCAAATTTAGGTATGGGACTGGTTTGGATAGAAGTCCCTTGTGATGGATTCCATAGCTTACGATACTATGTACTATCATCCCCACTTCACACTCCAGCATGATCATTCCATTCACACTGCATATTGCATTACATCCGCGACATATGACATTTTGGGTTACTATGATTTATATGGTCTAGATACGGCTGACACTATTCGTGAACTCATCAGGAATTGCATATTGCATCGCATTCTTGACATCTGATAGTTGACTCTTTATGACACCTCATTTGCATAGTTGTTCTATATTATGTATTCTGATATTGATTGACTCATGGATTTGTCCGTATTTCCGCTTACTTTGTTATCATATGATTTATGATCTTATCAGTATTTCTGCTTATTTCGATATTGTATGATTTATGGATTACCAGTAATTCTGATATTGTATGATGATGGCATTGTATTGAATACTTGGCACTTACCTTGTGCACACACTTACATCACCCTCTAAGCTTTCTATAAGCTTATGCATGATAGATGCGTGCAGGTGATATTAGGTTGTAGCAGTGTTGAGCTTGGAGCATGCAGTGGTCTTCTGGAGCTTGATTTTCGATTTATGTATTTCCCTTTTTGTATTGTACTCAATGATTATATTAGTAGATATGTGATGATGATGTTGCCTTCGTGATTCGAGTAATCTTGTGGTTATGCTTATTATGAAATAAATGTACGTTGGAAAATCCTCCTTATAGGATCTCAAGATCGGAATCTGGCGTATATACACCAGGAGTCGAGAATGGGGTACTACGGAGGCTGTCAGCACTGGATTCGGTGATCAGAAATTTTATGAGCTCGGTTTTCGAGTTTGGGGCGTGACAAAAGTTGGTATCAGATCATAACTTGGGAATACCTAAAGATAACATCACATATCTGCTGATAACCACCCTTCACCCTATAATTGTTGTAAACTTAGAATGGTTAGATCCCCGAGTTCGAATAACTTAAAGATTTTCTGACATAGCTTCCTACCGTTGAGATTGTGAGGCTATTTAGTATTCGAGCTTTGATTATTTTTGATCTGAGATCCAAGATTAGTGGGGACAGCATAGCGTTGATGAGGCATCCTGAGAGCGCGAGGTTCAGATTAGAGAGCGCTATTTGTTTATTTATTTGTAAGTAGATGCTTCTTCTTCCCTTGCCTTATCCTGTGTAATAGTAAATTTCGAGGACGAAATTTTTATTAGGAGGAGAGAGCTGTGAGGCTCGTATCCTAGCTCATGCTGTTCCGTAGGCTTCCGCGGTCCTCCTGGTCGAATTTCTACGACTTGCGATTTGTTATCAGCGTTTGCATGTGACCCTGAGACGTGTCCCATATTTCAGAGTCGACTCGACCCGAGAGTTGTACCAGTGTGACCGCGTCGTCACCACAGTTCTGATGCCGTGTCTCACATGTCGATGCGATACCTTGGCCAGGAGATGTGGGCCCGCATTCAGTTCGAGGAAAAATGCCGCGCGTTGCTAATTCTAAGAGAATCCATCACATCAATCCCATCAATTAAGTACACATCACACCCCATCACTCACCCATTCTTAAGTACAACTACCCATCCCCTAAGTCAACTCTCCCCATCACCCATCACTCACTCACCATCCCTCTCTCCCATCACCTCTCTCTCTCTCATTCTCTTTTCACCCAAGCAACTCTCAAGAGTAGCCAACGTCCAAAGCATTTCTAAGCACCATGAGAGCTAGGTGTGGCTCCAAAGTCTATCTCGACCGTTGAAGTCTAACCATTGGAGCTCTAGATCGCATCGGTGGAAGGAAGAGTCCGAGATCTAACGGTGGGTGCTTTTATTTGTTGATTTTGTTAATTGAGGGCCCACATATGGTGGGACCCACCTTGATGTATGCATTGCATGGAGGAGCTCATAGTGGCGGAGCTCCTCCCACCTCATCCGATCTCCCTCCCTCCTTCTCTCTCTCTCTCTCTCTCTCTCTCTCTCTCTCTCTCTCTCTCTCTCTCTCTCCTTTCCTTGTTATGGGCCACCTTGATGTACAATGTATTCGGACCATCCATCTAGTGGGCTGTCCCTGTTGTCCAACCAGGGCCTGCCCCTGCTGCCGGCTTGGACAGACCTTGATGTAGGGAAAACACAAATATCAATCGATCCAAGCAAATAGGCCATGTCCATGTGGGACCCACCATGATGCCTGTGTTGATTCCATACCTGACGCTGGACGTGGCCACCAGTGGAGTGTCTGGACTGACAATGAAGTGTATACTAACGGTGGTGTGTGCCTAGCAGCGGGGGTGGCTAACATGAAGTGTATGTACTGACATGGGTGTATACTAACAAGGGCATGGACGCCGATGCCCTCCACCCTCTCACACACACGCACACACAAGTATATACAATATATATACACATATTATATAATATAATATAATATATTATGGTAAATGTTATTAGGTGGGCCACACCCACGTGATATCTCCACCGATATATCCAGTCATCCATATTGCTGGACGCTGGATGTTAGGTATATATATATATATATATATTAGATATTTTATGTAAATGTGGTGGGCCCCACGTGGGACCCACCTGTGCTGTTTGAAAGACATACAGCAGCTGTATAGCTGCCGTATTAACGTCAGCTGGGACGTGGCCCCACCATGTTGGATGCGGTACATCCAACCGTCCACCCATTTGTCACGCTGGCCACTTGCCATGCTCGTGGACCCCACCTGCATATATGGGTTTCATCTGCACCATCTGCTTGGACGGTGCCAGGTGCGGCCCCATCATGACGTATGTATTGTATCTACACTGTCCAACAGATTGATGCATATGCTGCATCTATACCATCTATCAATGGGCCCCATGACACCAGCAATTCTATGGGGCCCGCTGGTGTATGTGTTATATCTAAACCGTCCATCCATTTGGCAAGACTCGTCTCAAGACCGAAATTGAGACAGATCCAGTTATCATATGGGCCACATTGCAGAAAACTGTGGTGTTGAACGTCTACCACTGGAACCCCTTTGGGTGGGTTACAAAGTTTTGAATCAATATAATATTTATCTTTCCCTCCCTAATTAGGTCCCTGTGATCCTATGAACAGTTGAATGGGAAATAAATGCTACGGTGGACCCTCTAAATTTTTAACTATGGGAATCATTATCACCACTACTATTTGTGGTATGGTCCAGTTGATCTTCCAATGTGATTCATTTTGGTATATATAAAGCCCATTGATGCGGCCCAAGTGATGTATTGCGGCCCATCGTGATGTATATGAGGCCCATGTGCAGGGCCCACTTGTGATGTATATTGGGCCCATATGCAGGGCCCACCCGTTGTGTATTAAGGCCCATGGGTTGTGTCCCATAGTGATGTATATGTAGCCCTTGTGTGAGGCCCACCTTTGATGTATTTGTGGCCCATCCATGAGGCCCACCTTGACGTACTTATGGCCCATCTGTGAGGCCCACCTTGATGTATTTGTGACCCACCCATGAGGCTCGCTCATTATGTATTTGAAGCCCATGGTATTAGGCCCATTGATGCAGCCCACCTGATGTGTATGAGGCCCATGAGTGCAACCCATATCATACGGCCCACTGTGATGTGTTCGTGATCTTTGGTGAGGCCCATGATGATGTATATTAGGCCCTTGTTCGAGGTCGTGGGCCCATTATGCGTTTGGTTCTATGTAGACCACTTCTTGGGAGCAATGTTAGTTAAATGTCCACATTGATGGGCGTGATGGTTAAATGTCCATATTGTGACCTTCCCTTAGGCCCTTTGATAGAGCGATTATCGATCAATTTCGATGGTCATGACCTTTGCCGATTCTGATTAACGTGACTAATTTGCCGACTCTGATTATCGATCGATCCTGATTATCATGACCGATTTGTCGATTCTGATTATCGATCAATCCAATTGTCGTGACCGATTTAATGACTCTGATTATCGATCAATCCCAATTATCGTGACTGATTTGCTAATTCTAATTATCGATCAATCCGATTGTCATGACCGATTTGCCAATTCTGATTATCGATCGATCCCGATTGTCGTGACCGATTTGCCAATTCTGATTATCGATCGATCCGATTGTCGTGACCGATTTGCCAATTCTGATTATCAATCGATCCGATTGTCGTGACCAATTTGCTGATTCTGATTATCGATCGATCCGATTGTCATGACCGATTTTTAGATTCTGAGTATCGATCGATCCAATTGTCGTGACCGATTTACCGATTCTGATTATCGATTGATCCTATTATCGTGACCGATTTGCCGATTCTGATTATCGATCGATTAGATTATCGTGACCGATTTGTCGATTCTGATTATCGATCGATCTGATTGTCGTGACTAATTTACCGATTCTGATCATCGATCAATCTGATTATCGTGACCGATTTACCGATTCTGATTATCGATCGATCCGATTGTCATGACCGATTTGCCGACTTTGATTATCGATCGATCCTGATTGTCATGACCGATTTACCGATTCTGATTATCGATCGATTCGATTGTCATGACCAATTTTTCGATTCTGATTAGCGATCGAGGCTGATTACTGTGACCGATTTACCGATTTTGATTATCGATCGATCCCAATTGTCGAGGCCGAGTATCGAAGCCGATTCTGATTGTTGAGGTCGATTGTATAAGCCGACTCCGATTGTTGAAGCCGATTCCGAGTATCGATTTCGATTGTTGAGACTTATGATGTATATGTGAACCGTAGTCGAGGCCTACTATGATGTATTCATGGCCCATGGGCAAGGCCCATTGTGGTGTATTCGTGGCCTATGGGCGAGGCCATTGTGATATGTATTAGGCCCATGATGTATGACACATTTGATGTATTCGTGACCCATGTGTAGGGCCCACATGTCATATATTTGAAGCCCATGAACAGGGACCACTTGTTGTGTATATGTGACCCTTGAGTAAGGCCCATGGTATTATATATTAGGTCCTTGTGTGAGGCCATGAGTCAACTATATATTAGGCTTTATGTGGGTCATTCCTTGAGGGTAATGCTGGTTAAATGTTCACATTGTCGAGATCGATTGTCGATGTCGGTTATTAATACCGATTATGAGTATATGACAACATAAAATCATGATACATTCCCATACGCACCATCTGCATGTTTGTTATGAGATGAGGTTGATCTTGTATATGTCATTGAGCATGTTGTTATGAGACTCCCTGATAGGCGGAGGTTATCTCACATGAGCGCATGGTATGCACAGGATTGATGCATGACTGGATTGTATGACTCATGCATCTTGCATTATGATTACTCTACGCCCTAGCGACATCAGGGTCGTAGCCTCTACAGGCATATCGTGGATGGGCATACGGGGCACTGGAAATTTATTCTAGCATTGGGCTGTCATAGATGCCCTAGGTGAAAATCTCTAAACCCTCTTGGTACTAGAGGACGCCCCAACATCAAGACCGAGTGGATATATGAGCACCAGATTGCTGAATACTAGGAGGTCGCGTCTCTCACTGTGTCGTTGTCGGTTGGGAGGGGGTGTGGCCTTACCCGCCCGAGCATAAGGGGCATTACTAGGCTGAGTTTGACCAGCTGTGAATGGGTCCTCTATCGACGTGCCAGATAGGTATTGACAGACTATTGGCCAGGCGAATAGTGAGGTTTCTTACGCTCACTTGGACTGTGTGGCTGGGAGAGCGGCAGTGCCATTTGGAGTGTACTAAACCCCGGTGATGATCCCAGAGATGAACAGTACTAATATGTGGACTTATTGAGCAGGAGTTGCATACTCATTCATTCATTCATTCACTATCCAATCGGGCTGGTAGTGCGCAACTATTTGTTATGTGTACCTTCGCAATGACCAGGATTTCGATTGGGGTACGCGACTAACCTAAGATTAGGAGTTTACCACATAGAGTCTAACTATCCAAATTTAGGTATGAGACTGGTTTAGATAAAAGTCACTTATGATGGATTCCATAGCCTGCGATACTATGTACTATCATCTCGACTTCACACTCTAGCATGGTCATTCCATTCGCACCGCATATTGCATTACATCTGCGGCATATGACAATTGGGGTTACTATGATTTATATGGTCTAGATACAGTTGACGTTATTCGTGAACTCATCAGGAATTGCATATTGCATCGCATTCTTGACATCTGATAGTTAACTCTTTATGACACCTCATTTGCATAGTTGTTCTATATTGTGTATTCTGATATTGATTGACTCATGGACTTGTCCGTCTTTCTGCTTACTTTGTTATCGTATGATTTATGATCTTGTCAGTATTTCTGCTTATTTCGATATGGTATGATTTATGGATTACCAATAATTCCGGTATTGTATGATGATGGCATTGTATTGAATACTTGGCACTAACCTTGTGCACACACTTACACCACCCTCTAAGCTTTCTATAAGCTTATGCATGATAAATGCGTGCAGGTGATGTTAGGTTGCAGCAGTGTTGAGCTTGGAGCATGCAGCAGTCTTCTGGAGCTTGATTTTTAATTTATGTATTTGCCTTTTTGCATTGTACTCAATGATTATATTAGTGGATATGTGATGATGATGTTGCCTTTGTGATTCAGGTAATCTTGTGGTTATGCTTATTACGAAATAAATGTACATTGAAAAATCCTCCTTGTAGGATCCTAGGATCGGAATCTGGTGTATATACGTCAAGAACTGAGAATGGGATACTACGGAGGCTGTCAGCATCAGATTTGGTGATTGGGAATTTTATGAGCCCGATTTCCGAGTTTGGGGCGTGACACCAATCATCAAAATTTCTCTCGCTTTTTCTGATTCACTCCGATCGGGATTTGAATTCCCTTCCCATAGTTTAAGCTAATCAGTTCTTCATAGTCGAAACCCATGTTCTTCATGATTTTTCTACTAACTGGACTGTACTTATTAAGATCTTCGGATGTCAATTTCCCATGACTCATGTTATTGTCGTCCATTTCTTCTGTTTTTACTTCTGAAGGGGCATAAAATTCGATTGGCTCTGGGTATCTTGTGCTGGATTTAACTTGAAATCTCTTTGGAATGACGAAAAATGGTTTGCATCTCTCAGCATTTGGTAGTGGTACCATGTAATTTGACTATAAAATTTCCAACTGTTCCGGTGACAATAATGTTAACGGTGGTTATCCCGACTGTCGCAGATGCTTTGGCACGAAGTAAAATTTCTTTCTTGCTTTCACTGTCCCAAACGATTCTGTCTTTTCTTCCATCATTATTTCCATGCAAGCATTCCCTAGGGCTTTATTTTCATCATTCCTCTTTTCCCCTTCACTGGCGAAGCCATCGTAATAATTGGCGTCTGCAAAGAAGGCTTCAGCTTCTATATACAGCCTTGCATTAGCTAGCACTTTGTATTGCACCCCATCTTTGCACTATTTGAAACACTGGCGTAAGGCAGAAGGTATGATGCTATACTGATGCATCCACGGTCTTCCTAGAAGGAGGTTATATGTCATTACTGCATTTATAACGTGGCAAACAACATTTGTAGTTAACTCTCCTATTTCCAGTGTTATTGTAATCTTACAAAGCACA
Source organism: Magnolia sinica (assembly GCF_029962835.1). Taxonomy (NCBI): domain Eukaryota; kingdom Viridiplantae; phylum Streptophyta; class Magnoliopsida; order Magnoliales; family Magnoliaceae; genus Magnolia; species Magnolia sinica. The sequence continues at coordinate 34,713,354 of NC_080583.1, forward strand.
CACTGTCCATCTTAGTTAAAGCCCTGTATCATCATTCCACTAGGGCGTAGATTAGAGCGGCGATATCCCAATTCATTTAGTACTATTAGTGGTAATAGATTCATTGCAGACCCATTACCGAGCATTATTCGCTTGACCTGCTTACCGCGAATATGAGCTACGATCATCAACGTCCTATTGTGTTCCTAATTACAAGTTAAGTTGTCATCAGAAAAGGAGACAACTGGCATATAATCTTCATGTTCTCTACGCTCTTCATTCTTCATTTCTATTAGCAATGCCTCTCTAACGTCATTGTCAGATAAGGCTTTAATCAAACTTTGTCGAGAGTCTTCTGACAATCTTAGGGCATCAAAAACACTTAACCAAGCTAATATACCTTTCAGGTGACTTACGATGTCATAAGTCACCTTCCCTACTTCCTTCCTTTCTTCTTTCTTGTCATTGCTGCTGGTGGAGTAATTCTTGTTCGTTTCCTCCTTTAGTTTTTTAGCCTCTGGATTTGGTGGGCTAGTTACTTTCTTCCTTGATCATAATGTAGTTACTTCGACTTTCCCCGTTATTTTCTGATGCTCTGTCCTCGCTCTTCCATGAGTATTCTCTCGCATAGTAAGTACATTTACTATTGCTCTTCTATCTTCTCTTTCTCCTTTCCAATTATTATCTCACCCTTATTTATCATTCTCTGTATAATGCATTTCGATTGTACTAGCCTTCAGCAACTGATTCATCATGGGGAGTATGTCCTCTTTCTCAAACACAAAACCCTCGTGAAAATTCAACAATCTAAGTCTTTTATCATAAAATCTTCCTCTGGGATGATTCGACTCCTCCTTCCTTTCTATCTTTTTGCCTCTTATTTCTCTTGTATCATGGTTTTTCTTCTCATGATCGACTACATTTGTAATCAATTTCTGATGCCCTCTTCTAACTGTTTCGTATTTAAATGTTGGCATTTTCCTGGTCATCAGTTCCAAAGCATGTACTTTCATGGCTAGGTCGTGGAAGGTTTTGATATCAACGCTAGTGAGACCGAACGTTATTCCTATCTCCATAGAATTTAGGCAAATCTTCACCTACTGTTTCTCTTTCAGCAACTGCCTACAAGAAGCTCCCAAGGTCTTCCATCTATCTATAAATTTTTTCTTAGGCTCTCCTTCCTTTTGTCGTACTGAATCTAATTCCATGATGTTGACATTACGCTCTGACAAAAAGAAGTTTGACATAAACCCTTCTTGCATTTACTCCCAAGTTCTCATCGATCCGGGTGCTAAGCTGGAGTACCATCTAAATGCCTTACTTGTCAGAGAGGACCTGAACAGCCGAAGACAATATTGGGGCACTGTAGAGAAATTCCCCATACTAGTGATAAAGTGCATTAAATGCTCTTTCGGTGATCTGTCTCTGTTGAATTCTGAAAATCGAGGTGCTTAAAATTGTTCGAAAACAAGATATCTTCTACTTCTCTTGGGTATGACATCTGATACCTGAACCTTCCGGTACTCTCACGTTCCCTTTCTGTCTTGACAGCTTCCTCGACGACTTGTCTCACTTCTTCTTAAGTCATCACCCTCTCTGTATGAGCAGACATGAGCGATCCCACTCTTATCGGTTGCGATCCTTCAGGCTGTTGTTCTAGCTCATTCGCCGAGCCTATCATCAAAGGAGCTCTCATTTGAGCTACATTATGTGCGAGGGTTGCCAGGGCTTCTCAGAGACTTCTGCATTCTTCCATCAGCATTCTCTGTGCCTGAGCCATTTCTATCATACCATCTTCTGTAGTTGGTGATGGTCTTTAGCTTATTCCAACCACATATATAGTAACCTCTCAATTCCCTGACGAAGCTGTGGTCGGAGCCGAATAGGAATGTATTGATGCAATGGGGGTCACCGAAAGAGGAGTTTCCTCTGATTTTCCAGTATTTCCAGAGTAGTTGGCTGATTGAGGTAACACAACAGTTGGCGAGCCTGTCAGCAGTGACTTGCCTTTTGTTCCTTCATCCACCAAGCGCTTCTGGCAGGTAGAGCTAGAAAATCATGCATCGATAGTAGGGAAATAGCTTTCCTGGGGTATATTGTCGGAGCGGCAAGTTTAGGATTTTTCCTGGCTGCAATTCACATTACCGATCCCCTCATCTTCCCAATGGTGAGCTTGCTCCGGCGGCAGTGGCATTCTGGGTTCTTGTTCTCCGGTGCAAAATAATAATCCATTCATTTCCCTCTTCTTGTGCTACTGGTGAGACGGTTACGACTGCAGCAGCTGTTCGTAATTCTGTATATTTTACTAGTGCGGATTTCTCTTTACGATACTTAATTTGTTTACCAACGTATTCGATGACAAATCCTGTTGCTGTGAAGTAGAAAACCATTTTTTCTGAATGATCGCCATTGATTGATTGCAATTTCTCTAAATCTCGGTCAGTTGTAAAAAGAAGGCATGAATTAGTACTTGAATAAGGTTATGCTCCACTTTAGAGATGAAAGGGAGGATGTTCTCGCTGAGAGTCGACATTTTAGCATCTTGACGATGCCAAACAGTGGTGACTATCCTCAGTATAATCCTTAAGTTAGTATTGAGTAATAAAAGGATCCCTAGTGGAGTTGCCATTTTGTTTTGACAAGAAACAAATGCATTCGATTTGAGGGAATTCGTTTTTACTCAATACTTAACAAAAGAAGAATAAAGAGAACAATAACAATATTCATTCGTTCTGAATTCATTTACATCCTTTATCTCCTTTGATTCCAAAGTAGAACATTTACATAAACATAATAAAAATATTAAATGTTCAATATTAATTGTATTATGATCTTCAATGTAGCGGTATTGATGTGCTGGAACAACATTTATTCTGATTGATTCCATGTTCTTAAGAAAGTATTCCAATATTTTGATCTGAATTAGGGTTTTCTTTGTTCTCTGATTAGTCACCAATGAATCCCTAACACGAAAGAAGTCATTTCTTGCCCACAGGGGAGAATAGCACACCAACAGGAGGGTTGTGTGCTCACAACCATTGTCACGCTCCAAACTCGGAAACCGGGCTCACAAAATTCCCGATTGCCAAATCCAGTGTCGACAGCCTCCGTAGTATCCCATTCTCGGCTTCCAGCGCACATATGCCAGATTCCGATTCTGGGATCCTACAAGGAGGATTTTCCAACGTGCATTTATCTCATAAGAAGCATAACCACAAGTTTACCCAAATCACAAAGGCAATATCATCATCACATATCTGCTAATATAAAATTTTGAATACAATGCTGAAAGGGAAATACATATATCGAAATTAAAGCTCCACAAGTCAGCTACATGCTCCAAGCTCTATGCTACTGCAACCTAATACCTCCTGCACGCATCTCTCATGCATAAGCTTATAGAAAGCTTAGAAGGTGGTGAAAGTGTGTGCACAAGGTAACTGCTAAGTATTCAATACAATACCATAATCATATAATGTCAAAAATACTGTCAAGATCATGAATCATATGATATCAGAGTAAGAGGAAACATACTGGTAAGTCCACGGGTCATACAATATCAAAGTACGCAATGCAGATCATAATGAGCCAAATATCATATACTGAACCACATCCAAGATATGCGATGAAAAGACATAGTAAGCCAATATACCATCTGTCGCGGATGTAATACAATATGCGGTGCGAATGAAATGACCAAGCTGCAGTGTGAAGTTGAGATGATAGTATGTGGTATCGCAGGCTATGGGGCCTATCACAAAAGACTTCTATCCAAACCAGTTCCATACCTATGGATAGATAGACTCAATGTGGTAAGCTCCTGATCTCAGGTTAGTCACGCACCCCAACCGAAATCTTGGCCATTGCAAAAGTACACATAACAATTAGTTGCGCGCCACCAGCCCGAGTGGATAGTGAATGAATGAATGAATGAATATAATGCTGAGTATACAACTCCTGCTCCATAAATCAGTATTGTACATCTCTGGGATCATCACCGAGGTCTAGTACACTCTACGCCACCTGTCACCCCATCAAGCGCACAACTGGATAAGTGGAAGAGACCTCACTATCCGCCTACCAATATTGGGCCCGGCTCGTCGATAGCGGACCCATTTCTTAAGCTGGTTAGACTCAGCCTAGCATTACCTACTCCCTCAGGCGGGCAAGGCCACACCCCCTCCCAATCGACCACGACACAGTGGGAGACGCGGCCTACCAGTATATGACCCTCATGCGCTCATATATATCCACTCGGTTTAGACATTGGGGCGTCCTCTGGTAATAAGAGGGTTTAGGGATTTTCACCTAGGGCCATCTATGGTGGCCCGATGCTAGAATGAAACATTTTTGGTGCCCCATCTGGCCATCCACGACATGCCTGTGGAGGCTACGGCTTTGATGTCGTTAGGGCTCACAGTAATCATAACACACAATGCAAGATGCATGAGTCATACAATGAGTCATGCATCAATCCTGCGCACACCGTGCACTCATATATGACAATCTCCACCTATCAGGGAGTCTCATAATAACCTACCCAATGACATATAAAATAGTCAACCACATCTCATAACAAACATGCAGATGGTGTATGGGCATGTATCATGATGTTATGTTGTCACATATTGTCTCATAATCGGTATCGACAACCGGCACAGATAATCGGCCTCGATAATCGGAATTAGCCTCGACAATCAGAATCGGCCTAACAAAGGGCATCAGGTAAGGTCACAATGTCGACATTTAACCATCATTGCCCATCAATGTGGACATTTAACGAACATCACTCCCAAGCAGTGGCCCATATAGAGCCAAACATAAAGTGGGCCCATGGCCTCACACAAAGCCCTAATATACATCGCAATGGGCCTCATACAAGGGCTACATACACATCACTATGGGCCGCATTACATGGTCCTAATACACGTCACAGTGAGCCGCATCATATGGGCTTAATACGCATCATGATGGGCCACATCACATGGACCTCGAACACATCACATGGGCCTCAATCATGGACCTCATATACATAATAGGTGGGCCCTGCACATGGGCCTCAGATACATCACACAGGCCATAACCCACCGATGTCGGCTTGGTCCGAAAGTTATATCATAGCGACCGCGTCGTCCGCCGCGGTTCCAACGCCGTGACTTGCGCACCGAACCGATACCCGTGCAAGAAGATGCCGATCGGCGTTTATTCGAAGAAACACCGCGCGTTGCGGATTTCGAGGGAATCTCTACAATTAGTCACATCAATCAACAATTAAAGCATCCCATACTTTAAGTACAACAACCCATCTTCACCTTTTACAAAAGTCTACCCTCTTTCCACCTCACCACTCCTCTTTTTCCCATTTTCAACATCAACCATACCTCCTTTTACAATTTTCAACCCAAACCATCCCCCATCACTCCATCACCCATCTCTCTCTCTCTCTCTCTCTCTCTCTCTCTCTCTCTCTCTCCCTTACAAGTCTCTCTCTCATTTCAATTCTCCCATAGCAAGTCCCATACGTATGAGTCCCCCATGGTGAGAAAATGGCATTTGTGAGGCCCCCTTTCCTACCCCTTCATCTCTCATCTCAACCATCCATTTCTCATCTTTCTCCATCAAAGAGAAGCACAAGGAGCTAAGGAAGCCAAGGGAGCAAGAAGATCAAGCGGTGGGTGCCTTGATAAGGTAGATTTTGATATTTTTAAGATGGGCCAAGTGAGGCCAACCGATCAATGGTTTGGATCTCACTTTGGACCCTAAGATGTGGCCGATGGCCCACTTAGATCATCATGATCATTCCATGATGGGGCCATTCTCCATGGACCCCATCATGATGTTTATTTCCTTACATGCTTAGGGTCATCTAGACCGTTTATTTTAAGTGGAGAAGGGATCTCCACCGTTGGATTTCGATTTCATGGACCCACATGTAATGAGACCCACTTGATGTATGATTTAGTGCAAGGGAGGGCCCATAGTGCCGGGGTCCCTCCATCACACGGTCCCACTCTCTATCTCTCTCCCGTTTTATTTTATTTCTTTTTATTTATTTTATTTTATTTTATTTTGTTGTTATGATGATGAGGTTGTGTGGCCCACTTGAATGGACCCCACCATGAGGTAGGTACCTTATCCAAACCATTTAAAAGTGGGGCCCACTTTATATGTGTAGTACCCTGCCATCCATCCCTTGGTGGCCCACCTAAGCAGGCCCACCTCCTAGCTATATGGCAAGTCCAGCGTCCAGGGACGCTGGACGTTGCTGGAAAGAAAACACAAAAAAATCAGCTTTTTCCCAAGCCTTGGGGTGGTCCACTCATATAGGCCCCACCTTGATGCATGTTTTCAATCCATACCATCCATTCCCTTCCCAACCACCTTTTAGGCGTTGAGCCGAAATATGGGACCAATCAGGCCTTCGGGCGGGCCATACCGTAGCAAAGGGTGGTCTTTACCATTAAAACCTTCCCTATTGTTTTTATGCGCCGAAACAGGTCCAATATTGGGCTCGTTTAGCTTGTCTAGGGCCATGGAAGGCCATTGGATGGAGTGGATGGCTTGGATATGGACCCCACCAGTAAAATCCTCGAGAAAATAGAAATAAAAAAAAATATATATATATATACAACAGCAGCATTGCTGCTGCAGCCCTTTTGGTTGGCCCATGCGAGCAAAGGGATGGGTGGCTTGCGTGGCCCCACCTTGATGTTTATATGCTATCTAAACCGTCATATGGTGGGCCCCTACCGACGTGGGCCCACCCCAAAAATTAGTTCGATCCAAGACTCAGGTGGCCCACACCGTAGGAAACAGTGGGATTAGACTTCTACCTTTGAAATCCTTTTGGGGTCCACAGAAGTTTTGGATCAGGGTGAGATTTGTTTTCACCCTTCAACTGGGCCCATGTGACCTTATCAGTGGGTTGGATGGCATCTAAACATTATGGTGGGCCCCACATGGAGCCCACACGGATGTATGTGTTTTATCTCCACCGTCCGCCTGGACGGTGGAGCTTGCTGTGTGTGTGTGTGTGCATGTGTGTGTGGGTGCGTGTGTGTGCTGGTGTGTGTATATATATCTATATATAATATTATATTATATATTATATATAATATATAATAGTATATAATATTATATTACAGAAGTTATATGTATATATATAATATTATATTATATATAATATTATATGTTACATATATAAATATATATGTATATATATTATATTATATATAATTTATTGATGGTGGGAAGCCCACCTCAGTACTTGTGGCCCATGGTTGAGGCCCACTTTGATGTATATATAGAGCCCATGGGTCGAGGCCCATTTAATGTATTAGGGGCCCATGGGTCGAGGCCCATTAAGATGTAATGTGGCTAATGGGTTGAGGCCCATTTGATGCACGTATGGGGCCCAACTGGCGAGGCCCATTTGATATATATAAGGTCCATGTGAGTAGGCCCATTTGATGCATATATGGGACCCAACTGTCGAGGCCCATTTAACACATGGAAGGCCCATAAGATTAGGCCCATTTGATACGTTCTTAAGCCACAGTTTATAGTCCATTGCAATGCACATAAGGCCCATTGGCGCGGCCCAATGATGTGGCCCACTTGATGAATACAAGGCCCATATGATATGGCCCATTTGACGTATTTAAGGCCCAATGGGACGTGCCTAAGGTCCATTGCAATGTACGATCCCAACATGATTTATGTAATGATGTTTACGTCAGGGCTATGCCTTGGGAGCAATGGTTGTTTGACGTCCACATTGCAAGTATAGTGTGGTTAAATGTCCGCATTATGACTTTCTCTAGGGCCCATTGTTAGGCTCGTGCGTGTTATGTGTAGGCCGTCTAGGCCCACCTTCGTTATGCACGTCATCCATCCTTTATAGCATGTTTAATTCCATGATTCATGATCATATGCATCATATGTATGCTTGATATGAGAAATGACTGATCATAGCATATGCCTTTGGGCAGATTGTTTAGGGGCTCCCGTACAGGGGGTGTTGCCCTACATGAGCGCATGATACGCGCAGGATTGTTGTATGACTGGATAGTGTGATTCATGCATTCGCATTATGTGATATGGTTACTATACGCCCTAGCGACATCAGGGCCGTAGCCTCCACAGACGTATCGTGGTTGGCAGGATTGGATACCGAAAATACTGTTCTACATGGGGTGCGATAGATATCCCTGGGTGAAAGTCCCTAAACCCTTATGGTATCAGGAGGTTGCTCCAACGTCTAGACCGAGTGGATGCATGAGCGCTGAGTGCCGATTACCAGACGGTTGCGCTTTCCACTGTGTCGTGGTCGGTTGGAAGGGGGTGCGGCCTTACCCGCCCGAGAGTAGGGGGCAATGCTAGGCTGAGTCTGACCAGCTCGAGGAATGGGTCCGCTATTGACGAGCCGAGCCCGATATTGGCAGGCGGATAGTGAGGTCTTTTCCACTCACCTTATTGCGCGCGATGGGGCGGCAATCTGGCTTGGAGTGTACTAGACCCCGGTGATATTCCAGATTTGAGCCGTATTGACATGAGGACTTAGATGAGGATTTGTATGCTTGACTTGCATTTTGCATTGCATGGCCTTGGTATGGCCGACATCATTCTTTGCACCGCATAGCCTTGGTACGGCTAATGGGATTCTTAGCATTCATCAACATGCTCCGCATTACTCTGATACTGCCTAACTACATTATCACCTTAAGCATACACTTTCACCACCCTCTAAGCTTTCTATAAGCTTATGCACGACCGTTGCTTGCAGGTGACGTTGGATCGCAGCAGCGCTGAGGCTTGGACGCGTGGCTGATCTTTTGGAGCTCTTTTTTTTTTCTATCATCATTGTATTTCCTTTATGCTCATTGTACTTGTAAAGTTTTTTATTATAGTGGAAATGTGATGGAGTTTTTGGTTGTTGTTTGTGGGTTATACCTTTGGTTATGCTTATTACGAATCAAACTGATGTTGAAAATCCTCCTTGTAGCATCCCAGGATCGGAACCTGGCGAATGAGTGCTGAGAGTCGAGAATGAGATTTTACGGAGGCTGTCAGCGCCGGATTCGACAATCGAAAATTTTGTGAGCCCGATTTCTAAGTTTGGGGCGTGACAACATGGACCTCGAACACATCACATGGGCCTCAATCATGGACCTCATATACATAATAGGTGGGCCCTGCACATGGGCCTCAGATACATCACACAGGCCACAACCCATGGGCCTAATGCACATCATAATAGGCCTCATTAAATGGGCTACAAAAACATTATAATGGCCATGCCATATGGGCCATAACCCATGGGCCCTAGTACATTATAATGGGCCACAACCCATTGGCCTCAAATACAACAAGTGGGCCGCATCAATGGGCTGCACTAATGGGCCTCATATACATCAAGTGGACCATATTAATTGGCCTCATATACATAACAAGTGGGCCCTGCACATGGGCCTCAAATACATAACATGTGGGCCCTACACATGGGTCTCATATCATCAAAAGGGCCACGTATCTAGGCCTTGAATACATCAAATGGGCCATGCATCATGGGCCTAATACTTATCACAATGGGCCTTGCCCATAGGCCACGAATATGTCACAATGGGCCTTGCCCATAGGCCACGAAGACATCACAATGGGCCTTGCCCATAGGCTACGAATACATCACAATGGGCCTTGCCCGTAGGCCTCGAATACATCACAATGGGCATTGCCCTGGGCCTCATATTCAAGCAGGTGGGCCCCATCATATGAGCCTTAAATACAATGCAGGTGGGCCCTATCACATGGGCCTCAAATATACATCATGATGGGCCTCATGGATGGACTACACCAACGAGCCCCAAGTGGGCTTGGACCACACCAAAAATCATTTCAATAGTTGTAGGTGTAACATGTGTATCACTGTACACTATCATCCCATGGGGCAAATAGCCCACTAATGATGATCAGCACTGTCCAAACATTATCCAGGTAAATCAGCACCATCCAAACATTTCCCATGTAAATCAGCACCAACCAAACATTATCTATGTAAATCAGTGCCATCGAAACATTGTCTATGCATATCAACACTGTCCAAACATTGGACAGCACCATCCAATCAGGTCCAGCACTGTCCAGATGGTTTGGACGGTGTGGATGAAACAAATACATCACAGTCGGGCCTACCAGCACCGTCCAAGAATGGATGGTATGGATTTACAATGCATACATCAAGGAGGGACCCATAGAACTTGCTGACATCAGTTTAACAGCTATCTACTGCTGGATGGATGGTCTTGATAAAACACATATGTCATGTGGGTCCCACACCACGTGTGAGGCTGGACGGCCTAGTTCAAAAACATATCAAAGGTAGGCCCACCACATGAATCATCCAGATGGACGACTGAACACATAAATCTAGGTGGGGCCGCATATCATGGTGAGCCACCATTCCATCTAGACGGTGGAGCTGAAACACATACATCAGCAGACCCCACATGTCCAGATGAACCAGCAGTGTATATAAGACACATATATCATGTGTGGGGTCCACACGTCCCAAACAAGAGGGACAAACAGCCTGGGTCAAACCCATAGAACTTGCTACACCAGTACAACAGCTATATAGCTAGTGTAAGGTACACTAGCTAGTCCGTTCCAAAGAGGTGGGTCCCACGTGGGGCCCACCATAACGCTTATTTTCCATTCAATCTGATCATAAGGTCACATAGACCTGAATTAAGAAGAAAAACAAATTTCATATTTATCCAAAATCTCTGGGACACAAAAAGGGTTTCAATGGTAAACATTAACACCCAGCTGCTCCTTGTAGTATGGGCCACCTGAGTTCATCATACGGATGATTTTTGGGGTGGCCCACTGATTAAAGGGGACCCATCAAATGCACGATGTTGATGTTCAACTCACATCATGGTGGGGCCTAAGGTGGAGCCCACTGATCCTACACCAACCCAAGTAGCGGACGCTACTTGCTGCAGCGTCCTCTGGACACTGACAGCAACAACGTCTACTGTTTGTATATATATATATATATTGTGTTTATTTAAAGATTCTCATAGGTGAGGCCCACATCAAGAGGATCCAGTTCGTTGGCTGGGTTCCTGGGCTCGTGACGGGTCTAACAAGCCCAATATTGGATATGTTTTGATGTATAGAAAAATCATAGTGGGCCCTATCAATTTCTCACTATTAAACTAATATTTAGATGGCGTGGCCTACCAGAGTTTCGAATTAGCTTTAATTTTCGACTCAACGCCTAAAATGAACTGAGAAATGGGATGGACAGGGTGGATTAGATACATGCATCAAGGTGGGATCCACGTGATCAGACCTTCAGAACTTGTTAACCACAAATAGCTGTTGTATGGTAGACAAGCAAATTTGCTTTCCACGGTCAAAGTGGGTCCACACGTGTGGCCCACCTTATCTTGGATTAAGATGATATTTGTATGTTCCCTTTGTCCTAAGACACTAGACGTCCAGCGGACGGGCAGCCTTAGATGGGGCATGCCATCAAGGTGGATCCCACCATCAAGGTCGGAACGACCTTGGAATTTTTGTGCTAATCTTTCCTTAAGTAGTTGTTTTGGGGTAATTAGCGCTTTACTCGATTGCTTGTGAAATCCGCATCAATCACTTTAAATTGTATCTGCATGGCTCTAAACGTGTAGATTAGTGAGCGCTACGTTACTCTGAAATCTGGGATCCATCGCTCAATCCGGTTGTTCTGGGGAATTTTCAGAAGATCTGGATCGGACCTGGACCGCGCGTCGAAAGTCCGATGGCGATGATCTTAGGCTGCTGCGGTCACCGAGTTGGGCTTAATCTTCACCTCGAAAATCAAGTCGATCTGATGTTCTGGGTCGATTTGATTGAGTTCGGAGTGAAGAGTGTGAGAACGGTTGGAATTTATTAAGCTTTTATTGAAATCTGAGTCGTGTCGCTTGCACGACGATTTTAAGCTATCTGACCGTTGGATTCTGACCCAATTTCACCCTCTGATCAGGATAGTTGGCCCAGGCATATCCTAGTGCTTGTGGACCTGATCGAGATTCCGTGACCGTTGAATTGAGTGTGGTCCGCCACGGCTGATCTGAAGAGCCGGTCGGTATGAAAACTCAGCTTGACCTAGATCCATGGTCAAGGAGCTTAAGTCCGACCTTTCGTGGTTATAGGCCCACCAGAAGTGCTTCGTTGGATCGAGAAAGGCTTACTTTGGTTATAACCTAAGTATACCTTGACCCTGGGGTTATTTTCATAAAAAATAGGCCTATTTATAGTCCTTAAACCCTAGCTCTCATTTCCATACGATTTTTCTCTAACCCTAGCTTGGAAAGAGAGTGGAAAAGAGAGAGAAAGTGAGAGAGATAAGTTGGTGAATCATCTTGGATTCTTCTTTGTTCTTCTTCATCTTCGAACCTTCACTTTGAATCGTTCTTCTGACGATTCTGAGTCCTTTTGGGGTAAGTTAACCTAACCCTAACCTGTGTTAGAGCTTAGACTAGTCTTAGTATTGTTGTATCTCATTTCTATCTTTATTTTAGGGTATTCTTTCGCCGTCGACGAAGACAAATCGTCTGAAATCAGTTCGGTGTTCTTTCTTCGCTTAAGGTGAGGACTTTAAGTGTATAGGTTATGGTTTTCAAGGCTTTCAATCCCAGTTAGTGATTTATTCTTGTTATGGATGAGATTTCACATGTCAAATGTTATGTTTACATTGCTTTCCTGATATGCATGTGCTATATTGAGATTTGTGTATTCTATGTGTATTTATAAAGTACCGTATACGTATAAAATATGCACTTGTGTTTGTCATGATTATTTGTCATGTATGTATGCTAGATGCATGTATGACGACTCCTTGGTAAAAGGAATTGTCTAAGTGCATGTAATTCAACATACGTCATGTAGGTTGATCCATGTATGCTAAGTGTTTGTAGAAATGCATGAATGATCTAAGTGTAACTGATTACACTAATTGTGGGCGTTGAGAAGTGATTCTCAATACTCCTATGGATGCGCATGTTTTCCTTCATGCAGTTACATTCCAAGTTATTTAAATTCAAGCATCTCCTATGCTTACATTTATGTTAAGTTGATATTCTTCAGATGTGTATGTACCATGATTTGAGCTGTTGATCCATTACTGCTTTACATTCCATATGAATATCTGTAGTAGTGTAAAGTGTTTGGGACTATGCCTTAGTCCAGGAAATCGGTAATTGACCCTATACGTGGTTGAGATTGCTTTCGCCACGTAGGACGTATTAGACGAACCCGAGCCGTATTAGAGTTGGCGGCAGTGGTTTGGCCACGCGGAGTGTTTGCGCACTCTATGTCGTTCAATTCAACGTGCGCTCGTGTTAGTCGAGTTCGTCAAATAACCCGATTGTCCGATATATGTTAACTATGTATGGACGCTACTGCTTGAATCTAGGGTACCGAACTTACCAGTGACATCCTATTAATTATGGTACTTGATCCGCTAAGACTCATGAGCCGGACATGGTGGTATGGGACACCGTGGTCGAGCTGTCAGCCTATGCTGGGGTGACGAGCCTCCCCGTAGTGACCAGTGAGCAACTAAACTCGTGAGCCGATTATGGTGGTATGGGACACTATATTCGTGCTGCCGGCCTACATTGATTGGTGACGAGCCCTTTGTAGTGACCTCGAGCATACCTGAATACCGCAAGGAGGTGACGAGCGAAATTGTGGTAGTAAAGGCATGAAAGGCGTACATTGATTGGTGACGAGCCCTTTGCTACGACCTCAAATGTATGATCGTATGAGATGTCTAGGATTGACGACCCTAGTATGGATTGCTGCTTGGATGGTGATATGAGGAAGGTATCTTAGCTTCCCAATCCTGCTGTATGAATTGGACTAATAACAACTTGGTAATCATATCCATGCACCGCATTTGCATGTGCTTTGTAGATGTGGCGCACTTTGAGGCGATGTCATGCGTAACGTAAGATGAAGACGCTGAGGGTGTACGCGTGAGGGCACGCATCATATTGCATTCATCCTTGCATTAACAAGAGTACTTAGGATTTATTTAATTGTCCTGCTTTATCATTACTGTTTGATTGAACTGATAACATGTTAACCAGTGCCTTATTGTTCCACTGAGTTGATCACTCACTCCCACGTTTCGGGCGGTGTTAAACACCCACCGGACTCTATCTTAGGCCCTAATATTGCAGATGTGGATGCGACGTCGAGGCAGAGCGGGAGCTGGATGACGACGAGGCCGCCTTCTCCTATATGCGGTTTTGAGACGGGTTCTAGCGAGCCTGGTTCTGATGCGCAGGATTCTTGGGATTATTTTTGGGAACTGAAATGATGTAATTTGATACTTATAATTTTGTTAAATAACACTTTTACACGATCGGGTTGTATATGTAATTCAAGGATTTACACTTGTACACATTTTACTATAAGTCTTTCGCTTGCTTTATTCACTTGTCCCTGAATCATATCTGTGTTTTGGCTTAATCTATTCCATGTTTTATGCACTAATACATCAACATACATTCATCATTAAATATGTTGCATAAGTGATGTTTTGGAACTCGGGAGGTGAGTTATGCTCGACCCCCGAATTTCAGGGCCATCAAGGTCGGTCCCGCGGTTAGATGGATGGATATAACACATGTTGGTGGGCCACACACACACACACACACACACATCAGGTGGACCACACACCTCTTCATCATCATCACCATACAAAAAAAAAGAAAAGAGAGAGAGAGAGAGAGAGATCGGATGGTGATGAAGGGACCTTGCCACTATGGGCCCCTCAAGGCGATACAAACCATATATCAAATGGTCCCACCATATGTGGGCCTTTAAATAATCAAAATCAAAGAAATTTAATGCTATGAACACCCACCTATGCTTCTTCTTGGACTTCTTCTTTCATCAACACATCCTAGAGCTCCCAAGGATCATGATTCAAGGGTTAAGATGAAGCTTGGATGATGGAGCTGGGAGGTAGGAAGGTGGGCCACACCAAGCTCTCTCTCATGGAGGTTGAGGCATGGGTTGCTTGGAGAATAAGAGAGAGAGAGAGAGGTTGTAAGAGAGAGAGGGATGGGGTGTGATGGGTGAGTGAGTGATGAGTGTACATTGTTGTAAGAGAAACTTGACTTTGGAGAGGGTGGTTGTACTTGGGGATGGGTGTTAGTGATGGGAGTGATATGTACTTGATTGATGTGATGTTCTCTTGGGTTTTACAAAGCGTGACATTTTCTCGAACTGAACCGAGCCCACATCTCTTAGCCCGGGTATCGCCTCGGCAAGCGAGACGGGGGGTCAGAACCGCGGCGACAGCACAGTAGTAAGGGTACAAGTTTCGAGTCAAGCTGACTCTAACATATGGGGCACATCTTAGGATCATACGCAAATGCCGATAACAGATCGCAAATCGCTGAAATTCGATCGGGAGGACCGCAGAGGCCTACGGAATGGTACAGGCTAGGATACGGTCTTACAACTATGGTTCATCAAAAAGGATTGTGCGCCAGCAACCATTGCACGCCCTTATTGATTGTGCGCCTCATGGGCCATGTTTCGCACAACGGATGCGGATGATACCTAAGTTCTTTTAAAGTCTGGATCTCTCTCCTCTACTTGAATCTTGCTCTAATGAATGAATTATAAAGGGATGGTGGGGTATATATAGCCTTTCGCATGTGTGAACACCTCAACATATTCATTGTGCACCTAGCACAGTTGTGCAGTCACCTCCTTGTATGCTAACCCTACTTATGCGCTGACCCCACTTGTGCACTAATTCCCTTTGTGCGCAAACCATACTTGTGCACGGACCACCATTGTGAGCGGACCACCTTGTGCATGAACCACCTTGTACGGGGACCACCTTGTGCGCAGACCACATTGTGCATGGACCACCTTATGCACGGACCACCTTGTGCACAAACCACCTTGTGCGGCGTACAACCCTTCATTGTATGCTTCTGTTGTGTGTCGCACAACGCTCTTTTAGGAAGTATTTCTTCTTCTCTTATCTTTCTTGATCTTTTTTATGCCTCAACAATACATGTGGCATCCACACCATCGAGCAATGGGACGGTGGGACCCTGACTTGATGTATGTATTGCATCCACACCATCCATCAAGGACAGTGGGATCCACCATGATTTATGTGTCATATCCTCACCGTCTAGCTGGGACGATGAGAACTGCCAGATGTGTGAGTTATCCACACCGTCCAGCTAGGATAGTGCTGACGCACCTTGATGTATGTGTGGTGTATCCACACTGTCCACATGGAGAGATTATTTTAGCAGACAAGTCAAGGTGGGCCAGTCCAGCGGGTAAGGATTTGCCCAGCCACTAGCCCCACCTTTATGTATTTATTTTATCTACCTGATGGCCCACCTGATTAGGGGTGTTTAGGGTTCACCACCTGAGGGATGACCAACGTGTAAGTGGGACCCACCATGGTTATGTATTTTATCCAGACTGTCCATCTGATTGACGCTTAGAATGGGCTAGGTCCAACAACTAGACGCTGCCCAACAAGCCCACTATGATAATGTGTTATATCCACTCTATCCATCCATTATGTGGTCCACCTGGATAGAATCCAAACTCCTAACGGGTTGTCCTCGGGTGAGGCCCACCATGTTTATGCTCTCCATCCAGACCATCCAGCAGGTCCAGCCACTCTGTTGGGCCAACCGTCCATCAGGTCCAGCACTCTGCTGAGCTGACTGCCCACCAAATGGCCTACTTGATGTATGTGAGGACCATTGTGGCCATGTATGAGGCCCATTATAATGGTATGAGGCCCAATGTGATGTATATGAGGTGGGCTGTAACGCCCTGAAATTCGGGGGTCGAGCATAACTCAGCTCCCGAGTTTCAAAACATCACTTATGCAACATATTGAATGATGGATGTATGTTATCTGTATGAGTGCATAAAACATGGAATAGATTAAGCCAAACTGCAAACATAATCCAGGGATAAGTGAAAGACGCAAGCGGAAGACTTAAAGAAATATATGTGGACATGTGCAAGTCCCTGAAATACGTATACATGCTAGGTCATAATAACAAGTGTTGCTTTCAAAAATACAAGTATTAAATGACAACATCTATTACAATTACAAAGAAAACCCAGAATCCCCGCATATCAGGACATAGCTCACATGAACCCGCCTGAGAACTGCATAAAAGAAAATGCGTCCTCATTATCCTCAAAATCCTGCTCTGCCTCAGGGGTTGTGTCAACATCTGCATCTAAGACAGGGTCTGGTTGGTGTTGAAACATCGTCCCAGAATGTGGGAGTGAGTGATCAACTCAGTGGAACTATACAATAAAAGTTAACATGATATCAAATCAATCAAGCAGTAATGATAAGGCAATATAATCAAACACGTCCTAAGTACTCTTGTTAATGCAAGGATGTATGTAGAAATGATGCATGCTCTCGCCTGCACTCCCTCAGCGTCTTCATCTTACAATACACATGACAAACTCCCGCAGTGCCAACGACTCCTACGCACATGCAATGCGGTGCATGAACATGATTACCAAGTTGTTATTAGTCCTTTTCATACAGCAGGATTGGGAAGCCAAGGTACCTTCCTCATATCAATTTCCAAACAGTGATCCATTCTAGGGTCGTCGGTCCTAGACAATCTCATACGATCATAAGGTTTTAGGTCGCTGCAAAGGACTCGTCACCAATCAATGCATGCCTATCATACCTTAGTTACTACCCTAAGGCTTGTCGTCTCAATGCAGTAGCAAGGTATGCTCGAGGTCACTACAAAGGGCTCGTCACCAATCAATATAGGCCGATAGCACGAATATAGTGTCCCATACCACCATAATCGGCTCACGAGTCCGATGTGCTCACTGGTCAATACGGGGAGGCTCGTCACCCCAGCGTAGGCCGACAGCTCAACCACAGTGTCCCATACCACCATGCCCGGCTCATGAGTCTTAGTGGATCAAGGTACAATGGTTAACGGGATTGCATTAGTAAGTTTGGTACCCTAGATTCAAGCAATAGCGTCCATACATGGTGTACATACATCGGACAGTCGAGTTACTTGACGAACTCGACTAGCACGAGCGCACGTTGAGTTGAACGACATAGAGTGCGCAAACACTCCGTGTGGCCAAACCACTGCCGACAACCCTAATATGACTCGGGTTCGTCAAACACATCCTACGTGGCGAAAACAACCTCGGCCATGAATTCAAGGATTGTTACCGATTTCCTGGACTATTCCATAGTCCCAAACATGTTCAATTATACAGATAGTCATACTAACAATTTAGAACAGTAATGGAATAACCATGGTAATCATACAGTATGTGAGCATTTGAAGAATATCAACTTAACATGAATTACACATAAGTAGTGCTTGAAATTAAACAACAAAGAATGTAAATTGCATGTAGGAAATCATACACACCAATAGGATAGTTGAAAATCTCTTCTCAATGCCCATAATAGGTTAATATATTACACACTTAACCATTCAGACATTTCTATAAACACTTAGACTACATAGTCCAACATACATGATGTATGTTGGTAATAACACACATTTGGACAATTCCTTTCACCAAGGAGTTGACACACATACAACTAGTACAAGTACACGACAATTAATCATGGCAAAACATGTTCATATTTTTTACGTATACGATATTTCCTACATATACATAGAATACACAAATCTCAATATAACACATACATATCAGGAACGTAAAATAAACATCACAGTTAGCATGTGAAATTGCATCCACAACAATAATAAACCATTACCCAACATTGAAGCCTTGAAAATCATAACCTATACGAATATAGTCCGCACCTTAAACCAGAAAAACACAATAGATCCGATTCAGACGATAAGTCTCTGTCAACGGCGACTAGAAAACCCAAGGCATGAATAGAAATGAGCTACATCAACACATAGACTGTTCTAAGCTCTAACATAGGCTAGGGTTTGATTAACTTACCCAAGAAGGAACTTAGAATTGCCGGAATAACGATTCCAAAATGATGGTTTAGGGATGCAGAACAACAGGAAAGAATCTTAAGATGATTCACCAACTTTTCTCTCACTTTCTCTCTCTTTTAGTTAGGGTTTAGGAAATTCGTATGGAAAAGAGAGTGAGGGTTTTAAGGTCTTTATATAGGCTTAAAATAGATGAAAATAGCCCCAGGGCCAAGGTATACTTAGGTTATAACCAAATCAGGTCTATTCCAATCCAACGGAACACTTTTGGTGGTCCTTTCTCCACATGTGGTTGGACTTAAGCTCACTGACCATGGATCTAGGTCAGACAGAGTTTTCGTACCGATCAGATTTACAGATTAGCCGTGGCGGACCACTCTCAATTCAATGGTCATCGAAACTCAATCAGGTCCACCGGCACTAGAACATGCCTGGGCCATCTTTCCTGATCCGAGGGTGAAATTGGGTCATAATCCAATGGTCAGAGTGCTTAAAATCATCGTGCAAGCGACACGACTCGGATTTCATAAAATCATATTTAATTTCTCAACTTTCTCACACTCTTTACTCCGAACTCAAGCAAATTGACCCAGGACATCATCTGGACTTGATTTTTGAGGTGATGGTCAAGCCCAACAAGATGACCAAAATTGTCTAAGATCGACGCTATTAGACTTTCAACGCGCGGTCCAGGTCTGATACAAAGTTTCTAAGTACTCCCGAGAGCAACTTGATTTAGCGTTGAATCCTAGATTTCAGGGTAACATAGCGTTAACGATTTTACAAGTTTTGAGTCTTGCAGATCAAATTTGAAGTAATTTGTGCAAATTTCATAAGCAATTGAGTTTAATGCTAAATAACCCACATTAACTTCTAAGGAAAAATAGAGGTAGTACTCGAGTCTTGGCACGAAATTTTTCGGGTCATTACATGGGCCCATGTGATGAGGCCCATTATGATGCATGAGGCCCATGTGATGAGGCCCATTGTGATGTATGAGGCCCATGTGATGAGGCCTATTATGATGTATGAGGCCCATTGTGATGTATGAAGCCCATGTGATGAGGCCTATTATGATGTATGAGGCCCATGTGATGAGGCCCATTGTGATGCATGAGGCCCATTGTGATGTATGAGGCCCATGTGATGAGGCCTATTGTGATGCATGAGGCCCATTTGATGAGGCCCATTGTGATGTAAGAGGCTCGTGTGTGAGGCCTATGGTGATGTTTAAGGCCCATGTGATGAGGCCCATTGTGATGTATGAGGCCCATGTGATGAGGCCTATTGTGATGTATGAGGCCCATGTGATGAGGCCCATTGTGATGTAAGAGGCTCGTGTGTGAGGCCTATCGTGATGTTTAAGGCCCATGTGATGAGGCCTATTGTGATGTATGAGGCCCATGTGATGAGGCCCATTGTGATGTAAGGGGCTCGTGTGTGAGGCCTATGGTGATGAGGCCCATGTGATGAGGCCCATTGTGATGTAAGAGGCTCGTGTGTGAGGCCTATGGTGATGTTTAAGGCCCATGTGATGAAGCCCATTGTGATGTATGTGGCCTGCGTGTGAGGCCCAATGTATGTGTAAGGCCCAATTGTGATGTGTGAGGCCACCATGAAGTACATATTATATACACACTATTCATCTGTTTGGCCAGGGCCATGGGGTCCCATTACTTCGTCAGGCCCATTGTGATGCATGTGGCTCACTTGTTGTATATATGGGGCCCATCTACATTGGAATGAGGCCCATTATATGTGTGAGGCTCATTGTGATTATTTGAGGCCCCTTGAGATTATATGAGGCTCATTGTGATGTATGAGACCCACCATGATGTGTGTGTTGCATGCACACTACCCATTCATTTATATGGGCCATCTCATGCAGGCCCACCATGATGTATATGATACACACATGGACCACCGTCTTTCTCGATATTTGAAAGGCGAAGGGCCCCATTGTGATTCCGATTCCAATCCCAAATGGACCGCACTTTAGAAAACAGTGGTAGTTAAATGTCCACCATTGTAAAGTTCCCTAGGGCCCATTGTCAAGACCATTTCCACCCTTACCTTATTGGGATAACCCAAACCGTTGGGTCCCCACCGATGTTAATAATACCCATTGGGCTAACCCAAACCATTGGGCCCCCATTGATAATGGTACATCCCATCATGCCCTGTAGGATTGTCCAAACCTTAGAGCCCACTTATGTTCATACCGAGCTTTCCATAACAATGTGTCCCACCTAGATACATGTTATGCCCAAGTTTAGTGACCATACCTAAGGCCCACTTAGGTGTTGAGCGAGCTACCCAATCCGCTTAAAAGGACACATCGTCCTAGATATATGAACTCCACCAAGCCCACTTTGTGTATGTATCGGGCCCCAAAAGGAAGCCAAGTTTATTCATGATAAGAGATTAAGGAAGCCCAATTGTTCACCCTTTTAGCTCACCTTGTGAACTCACCTTATTGTATACCCACTTGACTCACCACAAGAAATGTATCCTACCTTTGTACCCCATTTTTTTAGGACCTCGTAACATGTACATATCATCCACACCATCCATCTCCTTATTAAGACGAGTGTGAGGTCCACCCTTGACATTAGTGTGTTATCTAGGCCATCCACTATCTGGAGGAGAGTACAGCATCACCCCTTGCCATAGATGGAAGGAATATGTGGTATTAGATTTGGTATATCCACTGTGTGGAGACTACCTTGATACATGGGTTAGATCCACCATCCTTTTAGTAGACCCCGCCTTAGGATATATGTTTTACTAGTACCTTGAGTAGGTTATGATAGTCTAACATGGACCATTCCATATAGACTTCTATATGTCTAGTGGGGCGTTTCGTTTAGCCCCTATTCTTGTAAGTGATATACCAGTTAAGGTCGATCATTGCCTATTATATCTGATAATCATGCTAGTGTACTTAGTCTAGTAGGACACATTGAGAACATGCTTAGCATTACTTCATGATACATGTTCATACGCATCCATTGTATGCCTGTTGTAAGGAATGTTTGATCATAGCATTGCCGTTAGGCTGAGTTATTTAGGGGACTCCTTGCAAGACAAAGTTTCCCCACGTGATTGTGCAATACACGCAGGTTGATGCATGACTGGATGGTATTACTCATGCATTTTACATTTTCTATTAGATAATCATTTACGCCCTAGCGACACAAGGGTTGTGGCCTTCACAGGCATATCGTGGATGACCAGATGAGATACCGAAAATGTTTGGGACTCAACATATGGACACTTTGGATATCCGTGGGTAAAAATCCCTAAACCCCCATAGCCAAGGGGTACTCCAACGTCTAGACCGAGTGGATACATGACCGCCCGAGTGCCAAATACCAGTAGGCCACGTCTCTCACTATGTCGTGGTCGCTTGGAAGGGAGTGTGGCCTTATTCGTCCGAGGGTAGGGGACAAGGTTTAGGCTGAGTTTGACCAGCTCATAAATGGGTCTGCTATCGATGAATCGGGTAGATATTGGCAAACTATTGGCTAGACGGGTAGTGAGGTCTTTTCCACTTACATGGTTGCGCGTGCCCTTTGGGCAGCAATTTGGTGAGAGTGTATTAGACTCCGTTGATATCCCAGGGATGTACGGTACTGGTATTGTGATGCCTCATCACTATTGCATATATGGGGGCAGGCTACTGTGCATACGGTGAGGCGGAACTTTGTCCCACATCGGAAGCGATGTGGTAGTCATATGTGGACTTGATAGCAGGAGTTGTGTACTCAGCACTTGACTCATTCATTCATTCATTCACTATCCACTCAAGCGGTGGTGTACAACCAGTCATTATGTGTACCTTCGTAATGGTCAGGATTTTGGTTGGGTACACGACCAACCTGAAATCAGGAGTTTACCACATTAAGTCTAGTTATCCAAATTTAAGTATGGGACTGGGTTAGATAGAAGTCTCTTGTGATAAACCCCACAACTTGTGATACCACGTACTATCATCCCGACTACACACTCCAGCTTTGTCATTTGTTTTACATTGCATATTACATTACATCTTCTGTATATGACATTTGGTTTACTATGTTTCTACATTATATGGCTTAGATAAGGCTGATGGTATTCATGGACTTGTCAGGATTTGCACATTGCATTGCATCCTCAGCATATGACATTTAGCATACCATGTCTTACATTAGAATAGCCTTGTTATGGTTAACAGTATTCATGGACTTACCAGTATTTCCACTTACTTTAATATTTGTGTGCTTGGCACATGTATTACACACACATACACCACCCTCTAAGCTTCTTAAAAAGCTTATGCACGACCATTGCGTGCAGGTGACGTTAGGTTCGTAACAACATTGAGGCAAGAGCTTGTGGAAGATCGTTTTGGAGATTTTGTTATTTATGTATTTCCCTTTCAGCACTGTATTCTAATATTTATATTACTGGATACGTGGTGATGATGTTGTTCTTGTGGTTTGGGTATACTTGTGGTTATGCTTCTTTACGAAAAAATTTCACTGAAAATCCTCCTTATAGAATCCCAGGATTGGAATTTGGCTCATGGACAGTAGGAGCTAAAAATGGGGTACTACAAAGGCTGTTGACACTGGATTCGACAATCAAAAATTTCATGAGCCCGGTTCCCGAGTTTGGGGCGTGACATTTAACTTTACAGCCCTACACAAATACTCAACTGTATGTCATACACAGGAGAAAGGGTCATACACAAGAACCTAAGGCTTTAGGCCCTACATAAGAGCCAAGTTCCTACACAAGAACCTGAAATTTAGACTCCGCACTTAAGGTAAGGTCCTACCAAGAACCTAAGGTTTTAGGCCCTACTCAAGAGCCAAGGTCCAACACAAGAACTCGATGCGTATTCTCTAGCAGAAGGCTCTCACAAGAGACTTTGGTTGGTTTCTCCTTAGGCTAACTAACAACCTTGGTCCTACACAAAAACTATGGATTTAGGCCCTACACAAAGGCCAAGGTCCTACAAAAGAACCTAGTTTGAGTTCAAGACACAAACTCTTGCACTCCAACCTACACTAGGAAGGAGTACAAACTTGGACTGTTACACATGACACTTACTTGTCGGATTGAGTCCCTTTTGTAGCTCTGTCTTAGGTTACTTTATCTCCGCTATCACGTACTTCAATCAACTCCCCGATGCTCCCCTGATCATGTTACGGCCGCTTTCCCAAGGCTTTAGCTCAACGATCAATCACCTTACATTTGATGCTCCTCCGAGGTGACCAAGGTGATGGGAGGTTGGTTAAATCTCCTATAACTAATAGGAAGTTATTTTTTCTAGGGGATTCACCTAGATGGGTCTCCTAGAAGATTTGGACAATGGTTTTCCAAGATATCTTAAGTCCAATCTCTAGGAAATGGAGGAGTTTGAGCACATCTCCAATGGTGAGGTTGGAATCCTCATTAGAGTTGAAATCTCAAGGCAGATTGCTTGATTGCAAATCAAGCAAATCATTTGTAGTCTATGTGATTGGACTCTCTATTGTATTCCATTGACCGGGTCTTCAATGTTATCAAAGGTTGTTTGATGGCAGCTTGATGACATCAAACATTAATCAAAAATTGATGTTTTGGGTTAGATTTTACACAACAGCTTCACACCTCTTCTAGCCTTATTTATCATATTTTTCTTGGTCTCATAAGGCTAAGGGATGATCAATTAGGTATTCTTATTAGGTCAAGATCATCTGGAGGTATATGGGTTATTTTGAGTTAAGGGTTAAGGTCACCAAGGCACATGTTTTACCTGTTCTTTGCTCCTTAATACTTCATCTTCGCTTGTGTCTTCGGTCTTCAC
Source organism: Magnolia sinica (assembly GCF_029962835.1). Classification (NCBI taxonomy): domain Eukaryota; kingdom Viridiplantae; phylum Streptophyta; class Magnoliopsida; order Magnoliales; family Magnoliaceae; genus Magnolia; species Magnolia sinica. The sequence continues at coordinate 34,738,212 of NC_080583.1, forward strand.
TTTCCAAAGGCTCAATCGATTACATGACACAACAACTTACGTGATTGAAAAATAGGGTGCAAAATTCAGTGCACTAACAACTTCTAGCATCATCTCAACAAACGGTTTAGACATTGCAAGCGTCACGTACCCTATCGCCCCAACCGCAATAGAATCGACCATCTCTATCAGTTCCTCAAGGCCAAGGGAGTCATCCAAGCATGCAACAGCCACCATGTGTATAGGTTTATTCCATCGCATCTAAGGAGAATTTAGAAGAAAATAATAACATTGTTGAAGGTATGATCAAAACGCATGGTACTCTAATTTCTGTGGTATTTGATTCTAGAGCTACTTTATGTTTTATTGCATCATCATTAAATCTCAATTAAGATTGAAGTCGGAAGTCCTTGATAAGCAAATTTTAGTAGAATCCCCCATAGGCAAGTCAGTTATTTTGGACAGAATATGTAAATCTATTCCCCTTATGATTGGTGGTATTCCTATATTAGCTAATTTATTAGAAATGAGCATAGCAGTTATGATTTTATTCTCAGAATGGATTGGCTTACTTCAAATCATGCGACGTTGGATTGTTATACGAAGACAGTTACCTTTGCTACTCCAGGAAGAGAACCACTTATTATTCAAGGGAAGAAAAAGAATGAGAAGATCGAGCGTATTATGACATTAATAGGTGATGAGAAACTGAAAATGATAGTGGATTTGATTTCTGTTGCGCTAGAATATCCTAAAGTTTTCCAAGATATACCAGGATTACCACCTCAGCAAGAAGCGGATTTTGGTATCAATCTCCTTCTAAGGTCTGCACCAATATCCATGTCCCCATATCGAATGGCGCCTTTTGAGCTGAAGGACCAACTGGAAGAATTGAGGTCCCAAGGATTTATTCGACCAAGTACTTCTCCACGGGGTGCGCCAGTACTTTTTGTAAAGAAGAAGAATGACACTCGATGTTTGTTTATTGATTATCACAGATTAAATTAGATGACGATTAAAAATAGGTACCCATTTGTTTGATCAGTTAAAAAGAGTTTGGTATTTTTCTAAAATCGATTTGAAATCAAGTTACCTACCACCAGCTGCGTATTAAGGAAGAGGATAGCTACAAAACTTCTTTCAGAACGCGTTATGATCATTATGAATTCTTTGTCATGTTGTTCAAGTTGACCAATGCACCCGCAATATTTATGGACCTGATGAATAGGGTATTCCAACCTTATTTGGATAATTTTATCATTGTGTTCATTGATGACATTCTAATTTACTCGAAGACTAGTGAAGAGCATGAGCTACATCTAAGTCAGCATTGCAAAATCTAAAAGATAATTAGTTGTATGTTAAGTTTTCTAAGTGTGAGTTATGGAAGGAGAGTGTTAAATTTCTTAGGCAAATTGTTTTAAAAAAGGCATTGCAGTTGATCATACGAAGATCGAAGTTGTGGTGAAGTGGGAGCAGCACACAAGTGTGTTAGAAGTTAGAAGCCTTCTCGGGCTCGCTGGATATTATAGAAGGTTTATTGAGGATTTTTTAAAGATTGTAGGACCGCTAACGAGTTTAACTCGGAAAGGAGTGCCCTTCAAGTGGATCAAAAAATTATGAAGAAACTTTTGCTAAACTGAAACAACTCCTAACCTCAACTCCCGTCCTAACCCTTCCAAAGGATGGGTTGGTATTTGAAGTTTACATCGATGTATCGAATAAAGGTCTAGGTTGTATATTAATGAAAGGAGGCAATGTCATTGCATATGCATCAAGGCAGTTTAAGCTCCACAAGTGTAATTATCCGACCCATGATCTAGAGTTAGGCGCTATTGTATTTACGTTAAAGATTTGGCGACATTACTTGTATGGCGAACAGTTCAAGCTTTATACATATCACAAGAGTTTGGGGTATCGATTATCTCAGAAGGACTTGAACATGAGGTAGAGAAGATGGATTAAATTTCTTAAGGATTATGATTTCTCATTGTCCTATCATCCGGGTAAAGCTAATCTAGTTGTTAATGCTTTGAGTAGAAAAGAATATAAACAAAGGACTGTAGCTAGCTTAATGGTGCATAAATGGGAAATGTTAAATTTCGTTAGAGAGTTTGACATTCGATTGAATTTTCAAGAGAAGAATATTTATATATGTAATATTATGGTAAAGTGGACCTTTAGGAAGCGAATAATTGAAGCTAAGATGAATGATGAGTGGTTGTTAAAAATGATAGCCATGTATTAGAATGATGAGGCTTCATATTGGAGTATAGGGGACGTTAAAGGGATCCAGTATCGAGGTCGACTCTATGTGCCTAATATTCCATATCTAAATGATGTGCACCGAACTAAGTTTACAATCCACCCATGAAGTACAAAGATGTACCACATCGTAAAGTGATCATTTTGGTGGTCAAATATGAAGAGAGAAATTGTTGATTATGTGTCAAGATGTTTTGTTTATCATCAGGTGAAAGTGGATCATCAAAACCCATCAGAATTATTGTAGCCTCTGAAAGTACCTGAGTGGAAGTGAGATTGTATCTTTATGAACTTTATGGTTAATCTTCCTAAGATGTAGAAGAAGCGCAATTCAACCTGGGAAATCGTCAATCAACTGACCAAGTCAACACACTTTATTCATATCTGTATCAATTACTCAATTGAGAAACTCACCAAGCTATACATCAATGAAATAGTGAGACGTCATGTCATCCCTAGTTCTATTATATCAGATCGAGACCCACGTTTTACTTTGCAATTCTGGATAAATCTATATGAAGCTATAGGTACGACTACGGACTATAGCACAACATATCATCCACAGTCTAATGGGTAGACGGAACATGTGAATTAAATATTGGAAGACCTGTTACGTGCATGTACTCTATATTTCAAGGGAAGCTGGGATGACAACATACATTATGTTGAATTCGCCTATAACAATAGTTACCATGCAAGCATCGGTATGGCCCCATATGAATCCTTATATGGACATCCTTGTCGAGCACCTAACTTTTGGGCCAAAGTAGGTGAGAAATGTTTAATTAAGCCACATGTTGTTCAAGAAGATACTGAGAAAGTTGAAATTATCTAAAAGCGACTACAAGTCGCACAGAGCCACCAAAAGAGCTACGCCTTACAGTGAAAGATCACGTGTTTTTGAAGGTTTCTCCCATGAAGGGATTGATGCAGTTTGGTACCAAGGGAAAACTTGCACCACATTTTATCAGATCATTTGAATCATTAGAGCAGATTGGAGCAGTGGCATATCGGCTAACACTACCTCCTCACTTGGCCAGTGTCCATAACGTTTTTCATATATCGATGCTATGGAAGTATGAGAGGGATGTTTCTCATGTGATTGACTTGTAAGATCTTGAGTTACAAGAAAATACATCTTACATAGAGAAATTGGTTCGAATACTGGATCATAAGGAGCATATGTTGCGCACTAAGAGGGTACATTTACTCAAGGTTTTATAAAGTCGTCATAGAGTAGATGAAGCATCTTCGAAGCAGGAAAGAGAAATTCGTAAGAAATATCCTCATCTCTTTAAAGAGTAGTTTTAAGTAAATTTGATGACAAAATTTTTCTTTTAAGGGGATAGAATGTAATGCCCATGAAAAAAAAATTGAATTTGAGAGAGATTTCGTTTCTCATCTCTATCTCTTATCTTATCTCTGTCTTATTTATATCTCCTATCTTATCTCTATCTTATCTCATATCGTATCTCCTATCTTATCTCTATCCCTAATCATTCTCCCTTATATATATATATATATATATATATCACTAACTCTCCATGTATCTCTCAATCTCTCAAATGATCCTTTCTTTTTAAGAAGTGTGTCGTAAGAGGAGTTCTACTCCAACTCAGATATTAACCAAAAGGCACCCTGCGACAATTGAGAAAGAGTGGATTTTGGAGAGCTTAGATCCAGTAAGTTTATTATAATTCTTTCGGTATTTTTTATGCGTGTAATGTAATTTGACTTGATCTATGCAATGAACGGTGTGGATCGGCCACATGTTCATTGCATTGTTATATGGGGAGATACGTGTTCACAAACCCAAGTTTAGGGTCACGATGTAGTAATAATGTTGGTCAAACCAAGGTCGAAAACATAGGGAATGATCTTTTACATTTATGAAATTAATTATAAGTAAAACTAGAAGAAGATGTAAACCTAAATCTGAATGAATTGAGAGAGTAATTGTGATTAGAGTAATTAAAACTAATAAATTTAAAGGTGGGAACTAGGGTTTACAAGGATCCACTTGCAGTGATCAGGGAGCTCTCTTGCTTAATTCACTTAACACACTTGAAATTGGAGTCATATCCTATCCAATTGAAAGATATATCAATAAAACCAAATCTAAACTTCCATTGACCTAATTCTCAATGAAGGAGAACTATGATAATTGGTAGGGATTCCATCACCAAACCATGCCCAGGAGGCAAAGGCAAACAAAAAGGATTTACCAATCCCATAATCTCAGAGCAGGAAAATTGTGAAGATTAGGAAGGATTTCATCACCCTAACATGCCCAAGGGACGATGGTGAATAACAGGACTTACTAAATTCACAATCTCAAATCAGGAAAAGAATATGCTTAAAGTTATTGCAGATCTACTGTAATTTGAGTCACAATAAACCATTAAAAACTGAAAGTATTCCTTAAATGTCAAACTAGAATCAAAGTAAGTTTAACATAAACATGAATTAAAGTAATAAAAACATCCCATCATATTACAAGCTTCATCTCTTAGCCCTAGTTAAGATGTTTAGCCAACCATAGACATGATTGGATCTAAGACCATAGAAGAAAACATGAAAACTAAGGAAGAAATGAAGAAAAATGCTTGGTGAGGGCTCTCCACCCTTATGCTTTATTTTGCCAAACCCTAGATCATGTCCATGGATGCCCTTGGGACTCCTATTTATAGTTGTACAATACCTCATTTCGCACTGACTTGAAAAATCTAGAAACCGCCTCAAATTTACGCAGTTTCGATTCTATCGAAGTGTCTTCGATATGTCCTTCGATTCTATCGAACAGTCTTCGATTGAATCAAAGATCAGTCCAGAACTGTCCAACGAGTTTGACCTAAAATCCTAAAATTCTCGATTCTATCCAAATGTCTTTGATATGTTCTTTGATACTATCTAACAGTCTTCGAAAGAATTGAAGTCTATTCTGGTAGTTTTTCAGAATTAGATTTTTCTGGTCCCGAAATCTGTTTTCAGGACAATTTTCAGGATTCCTTTTCTTCACTTCAAGTTTTGGATTCACTTTCATCACCTGATTTCCTTAGATCTTTGGCATATTAATTCTTTAATCTTGGTCTCCTAAGATCCATCCCTTACCTTGGTGATTCTTGAGCATTAAATCCTTGCTTTTAGCACCCTTTTCAATCCAAGCTCTTAAATTCACCTTGCAACACAAACATGAGTAAAATAGAACATTAAGCATTATCATGTTCATAAAACCAAGATATAAATGCGGGATAATATGCAATATTTGACCCTCAACATAATCCCCAAGCAATATTTTGCTAATCCCGAGCAAAGTATGTGAAAAATATTTCGAAACCATTGTATAATTTTCATAAGCTCAAGAAGTTTCAAAATCACTCCAAATAATAGAGTTTCAGAGTACATCAACATTAAGTCTTATACTTTCCTAAACTCTGGCACTTGGTAACTTTATAATCAAGTTCAAAGCATTAATCCATCAATTAGAACAGTTCCTAACAATGAGTTCAATAGGTGCATAATGAAGTGTAGACTTATCACAATCAATGGTTCAATTCTTCATTTTCATGATAACATTGATAATCCAAAGAGCATTCAAGACAACCAAAACCTAAACCGAAACTTGCCTTACAGTTCATCTTTTAATTCCTCCTTTTATTTCTCCTGCTGTTCATTTTTCCATCGATGACTTTCACTCTATGTCAACCTTTTTACAGATCCTTAATAGGTTGCCTTTTTAAAGATAACTGTTGTTTAGCTGGGTATTATTGTTATTATTTTTATTTTTTGAACATGATGGAAAAATTCTCCAGGTCGGTTTCTTTCATGCTAAATAATCACTAAGTTAACAATTCAATGTTGACTGAAGCTTTAATGTGAAAGCTAGATGTGACATATGAAATCATGACTCATTCAATGTTTAAAACTCCTAATCATCGATTAATAATTCGAACTTACTTTGAAATCCCCAAGTAACTGAATCCAAGAGGCATAAATCATCAATATTAAGCATCTTATACTTCAAAAAAAAATTCAATTTTTCACAATTTTTGCTCAAATACTAAGAAAATAACTGATTAGCCTGCCTAATCTCCCATCCCCAACCTAAAATCTACATTGTCCTTAATGTAAAAGAAATAAGCATGTAATGCAAAAGAGACAATGAAAAGAAAGGGAAGTGATGGAAAGATAATACTTGAAGAATGAATTTTGAGGCTTTTCCAATGATCTCAATGTGAAAAATGGGTTAGCACAAAAGACTCAAACAGACGATAATCAACCTATCATAAAACAGTTGAAAGCAAAATATCCTAAAAAGCAGAAATCAAACTATCCTAAATTCCATGAAAGCAATAAACTAATCCTAAACTAAGAAAGCAAGGGAAAAGTTACTCAGTCATGCCGTGAGGTTCCTCCTCCAGCCAATATCTTGATAAAATTTTCAGTAGGTTTTCCAACAAGATCATCCAAAAGCCCTTTTTTCAATAGGCTTGGATGTCCTAGAGCATGAATTTCTAGAGAAATATGTGGACCTCAGCATAAAGTTTTCTTTTAATCACCTGATGTGTCCAAAGTATATATGATTCACTTGAGACAGAGAAAGTGTCAGAGTTATCACAACAAGGTGAATCAGAGACTACAAATATATAAAATTTAGAGAAATTCTCAGTAGGTGATGTAGTCTCAATATATTCCAAAGTTTCAGACTTAGTTCAACTTTCATCTCCTCCTCCCTTAATGGTAAACATTCAAGATCTAAGGAAGGAAGAGCTTCAAAATAAGGGTTCTATCGGTCAATAACAACCACCGAGGTATTGTTTTGCAAGGAACCCATTATTTCTTTTATCATGGGATCATTTAAATCTGTAAAATATGTCAAGTAATCTTCCAAAGAGTTGAAAAATTCAATTGAGAGTAACTCATTCCCCACATTGAAGTTTGTGATGATCTTCCTAAGGATTCTATTGTCTCTGGAAGTGGATGGAAGCATGATCTCTTGTTCTTCATCATGGTGAGAATAAGTCATCACCGGATGTATCTTATCTTGCCTTAGATAGATTGAAGATTAACAGACGAAGAATTGATGTGAAGACTCTATTCATTGATATCACTCAGTAAAGGAATTGTATTATCAAGGATTAATAGCTCAAATGGTGGCCTTAACTAGATGGTTTCAAATTCCAGAGTCATATCGATCAACTCGTCCATCTCTCGAATCATATCATCATTCAATTCAAGGGAGTGGTAAAAAACATGCCTCATAAAAGTTAGAAGGGTTGGTTGCAAGTGGTTCATCCTCCACATTTAAATCAAACGTGTCATATGGGTGGGGTAGAACTTCCTATACCTCGTGATCACTTTCCTGAACCATAATTGAAGTCGATTCCAGTGAATCTTGGACTGTAAACTCATGATTCTCATCCCAATACTTATCATCGTCCAATTCAATATAATTCACAAGTGGGATGAGATTACTTTCCTCACATTCTGTTCCTAGATTGGGTTGAGGTTCGAATAAACTAACCTCCTCCTCTTCATTGAAACCAGGTGTGTCAGTATCATTATATTGGAAAACTAACAATGTCTATTGATCATTCCTTTGGACCGTCATCGAGATCGACTCTTCAGGAAATTGAACCATGTGCTCATTAACAGAATCCAACTCCTCATTCTCAATTTTAATATGTTCCACACATGAACCTATCTTTTATATATCTTTTATAAGTTCTTATAATGCTTGGAGTGCGTTTTACTAGATGAGCTCTAGATTTTGTATGGAGTTCTGAAGTGAATTCTCTTGGATTGTTTCTGTTTGGATTTTAATGTTAGGAGATCTAAGAGAATAGTCACTCTGATCGATTGTTGGTTTATCTCTCCAATGTTGTTGTTTCCACTGATCATAGTCATATGGGTCATATGTGGGAGAGTTTGGTGGTTGTTGGTACACGTTATTGCCTATAATATAATCACGAAATGTTTTCTTATTACATGATGGGCGATACTCGTTCTCACTCTAATAATCACATACTGTTTTCTTAATCAGTGGAGTGCAATTATTCTCCCGCCTATAATCACCGAATGACTTTTTAACTGGTGGATCATTATATTCTGGCTAATTCTTGCCGATGGATTCAAAAAATTTTTGAGACATGGGATGTTTCCTAACATAATCATCAGACATCCCTTCCCAATATCTCTTAGCTATCTCAGCATACTGACATTCCTACTCTTGCATGGTGAACCCTAATTTTGAACCTAATCCTAAAATAAAATAAAATAAAATCCTATAGCACTAAGTAATCTAGAATAGAAAGGGAGAGAATTAGAAACAAGTTACCAAATTAAAAGTTTCTATATTAAGATCCTGCAAAACAAAAAGGAAAAAACAGTTAGTTTCTAAAAATAAATTAGGAAAGTTTCTAATCCTAGAAATAGAAAAAGCAAGTTAGTTTCTAAAAATAAATTATGAAGGTTTCCAATCCTAGAAATAGAAAGATGAGTTAGTTTCTAAAACAAATTAGGAAAGTTTCTAATCCTAGAAATAAAAAGAAAATCAATTGGTTTCTAATCTTAAAAATAGAAAGCAGGTTAGTTTTTTTTCAAAAAAAAAAAAAAAATCAAGAAAAAATCTTAACCTAAAAATAAAAAGTTAATAAAACCTAATCTTAACTTAATTCTAAAACTAATCAAATTCATAAAACGCGACCGTCAATCCTCGACAACGGCACCAAAAACTTGTTCACAACCCCAAGTGTAGGGTCACGATGTAGTAATAATCTCGGTAAGACCGAGGTCGAATCCACAGGGACTGATCTTGTACATTTCTGAAATTAACTAGAAGTAGAACTAGAAGAAGATGTAAACCTAAATCTGAATGAATTGAGATAGTAATTATGATTAGAGTAATTAAAACTAATAAATTTAAAGGTGGGAACTAGGGTTTCGAACGATCCACTTGTAGTGATCAAGGAGCCCTCTTGCTTGATTCATGTAACACAATTGGAATTGCAGTCTTATCCTATCCAATTGGAAGATATATCAATAAAACCAAATCAGAGCTTCCATTGACCTAATTCTCAATGAAGGAGAACTATGATAATTGGCAGGGATTCCATCACCAAACCATGCCTAGGAGGCAATGGCAAACAACAAGATTTACCAATCCCATAATCTCAGAGCAGGAAAATTGTGAAGATTAGGAAGGATTCCATCACCCTAACATGCCCAAGAGACAATGGTGAACAACGGGACTTACTAAATTCACAATCTCAAATAAGGAAAAGAAGATACTTAAAGTTATTGCAAATCTACTGTAATTTGAGTCACAATAAACCATTAAAAACTGAACGTATTCCTTAGATATCAAACTATAATCAAAGTAAGTTCAATATAAACATGAATTAAAGTAATAGAAACATCTCATCACGCTACAAGCTTCACCTATTAGCCCTAGCTAAGAGGTTTAGCCAACCATAGACATGATTTGATCTAAAACCCTAGAAGAAAACATGAAAACTAAGGAAGAAATGAAGAAAAAAGCTTAGCGACGGCTCTCCACCCTTGTGCTTTACTCCTCCAAACCCTAGATAATGCCCAGGGATGCCCTGAGGACTCCTATTTATAGTTGGGCAGCACCTCTTTTTGTACCGACTTGGAAAAAATTTAGAAGCTGCCTCAAATTTATGTAGTTTCGATTCTATCAAAGTGTCTTTGATATGTCTTTCGATTCTATTGAATAGTCTTCGATTGAATTGAAGACCGGTCTAGAATTGTCCAATGAGTTTGACTTGAAATCCTAAAATTCTCAATTCTATCAAAGTGTCTTCGATATGTTCTTCGATACTCTCTAACAGTTTTCGATAGAATCGAAGACTATTCTGGCAGTTTTTCAGAATTAGACTTTTCTGGTCCCAAAATCTGTTTTCAGTATAATTTTCAGAATTCCTTTTCTTTATTTCAAGTTTTCGATTCTCTTCCTTCATCACTTGGTTTCCTTTGATCCTTGGTATGTGAATTCTTCAATCTTGGTTTCCTAAGATCCATCCCCTGCCTTGATGATTCTTGAGCATTAAATCCATCCTTTTAGTACCCTTTTCAATCCAAGCTCTTAAATTCACCTTGCAATACAAATATGAGTAACATAGAACATTAAGCATTATCATGTTCATAAAACCAAGATATAAATGCGAGATAATATGCAATATTTGACCCTCAACAATACGATGTAAAGATGATGGAAGTCTAAAATCCCATACGAAGTTTCTTGTCATAGAGGCTGATTGGTGTGCCTCTGGTCAAATCAGATTAGATTTATACGGATCATACGATCCCTAAGGTCAAAATATATGAGGGCCCTAACTTTCAGATCAATTTAACCATCAGATGGGCCACACTACTCAGATTTATTTGTGTTTAATAAGGAAAGCTTAGATTTCTATGCAATTGTTGGTATTACTTGGCGTAGGAGGTCGAGATGGGCCATCATTGTATATGGTGTTAGATCCACACTATTCATCCAATGTGTAGAGGAAAAATATGCCAAAGACCTCAAGAATCTAAATAATCCAATCATCCGGTGGGCCACCCTGATCAATCATTTTCCATTCAATTTTGGAATCTTAAAATATGTGTGTGTGTGTGTGTGTGTGTGTGTGCTTTGACAAGAAATGAAAGTATTTCAGTTGGGATATTCATGTTCAATAATAACAAAGGAAAGGTAGAAGAACATTCATCATCATATTTTATTGATTTTGAGTTTCGATTACATATTCGTATTTCCCTTGATTCTAAAACAAAGTATGATGAAATAATATAATGAAAGAAAAGAGACAGTTCAATGGTGATTTCGACATCATTTTAACTTACAAAATGTATATTGTAGCATTCATCGCTATGATAGAAGAGTTATGTGGGTCTAAGATCATTTTTTATGTGTCAATATGCATGAGATTTGCACATGCGAAGACAAGTTGCGAACGAATCTATGAAGCCACACAACAAATTCTAAATAGAACCTAGTGCGTGGGGAACTCATTGTACAGGTGTGTCATAAGGACCTATTGCATAGGTGCGCAACAAGTTTAGAAGCAACATATCAAGGGCGCGCTGTAAGACCCGTATCTTGGACCATACCGTTCCATAAGCTTTCGCGGTCTTTCCGGTCGAATTCCGACAACCTTCAACCCTTAACCGGTATTTACGCTCGACCCTGATTCACACGCCGTCAACCAGAGTCGACTCAACCCAAGACTTGTACCTTAGCGACCACGCCATCGCCGCGGTTCTGATGCTGCGACTCGCGCGCCGATCCGATACTCTGGCCAGGAGATGTGGGCCAGCATTCGGTGCAAGGAAAACGCCGCGTGTTACAAAACCCAAGAGAATCTCTACAACATGTCACATCAATCCATCAATCACTCTCATCAAGGGTCAAGTACATGTCAAGTACACCATCACTTCACACCCATCCCCAAGCAACCCCTAAAGCCAAAAGTTCTTACACAAGCCCATACCCCTTCTTACACAATCTACCCCAAAGTCAACAAACTCTTAGACCACCCATCCCTCTCTCCCCCATCCATCACTCCATCCCATCTTCTCTCTCTCTCTCTCTCTCTCTCTCTCTCTCTCTCTCTCTCTCTCTCTCTCTCTCTTATTTCTCCCTTCCTTTTTAAGCAACCCAAACCACAAGAAATATAATCCCATGTCCAAGCATTTCCCAAAACCTTCATGAGAAGATTTTATGTGTGGCCCACTTCTTAATCCTCTCATTCCTATCTCAACCATCCAAACTCCAACTCTTCCGTTATGATCGAAGCTAAGGAGCAAAGGAAGCCTATGGAGCAAGAAGGAGGCGGTGAGTGATCTTGGATTTTGTCTTTCATTCATTTTTTTGATTTAAGGGTCCATATATTGGGGACCCACCTTTATGCACGCTTTGTAACAAAGAGGAGCCCATAGTGGCGGGGCCCCTCCATCACCGCCGATATCCCTCTCTCCTTCTCTATGATTATGACCCACCTATGATGTGTGTATGTTATCCATGCCACCCGATGAATGGGCCACCTTGATCCCAATTTGGGGCCTGCATGACCGGACGGTCATATAAGCCGGTTGAGGGAAGAAAATAAACATTAGCTTGATCCAAATTTGGTGGCCCACTACGTGGGACCACCATGATGTATGTACAAAATCCATCTCACTGGACGTTGGATTTATATATATAAATATATATCTATATATATATATGGTATGTATATATTATAGTATTATACTATATTTCATTAATATAATATGATATAGTGGTATATTATATATACATACATATAGATGTATATTCGTACAGGTGGATCCTCACCGTCCATTGCTTGGACGGTGGGGCACATGAATGAATGCATTTCATCCAGCGTCCATCTGATTGGACGCTGGTTGAGTCTCATGTATAATATAATATATATATTTATATATGTATGAGGTATTTTCATGTATATATATTATTATATTATATTACAATATGATATATGATATAATGTAATATTATATGGGTAATATATATATATATATATATATATATATATATATATATATATATATATATATATAATATTAGCATGGATCCGTACGTGTGGGACCCATGGGGGACCCACCTATTTAGGAAAGCAGATTGGCTGGTGTGTGCTAGCCAGCAGCTAGCCACACGGCTACTGTATGCAGCAGTTGCGGTGGGCCACCACCTGGCACCCACCTTGGTAATGCGTTGCATCCACCGACCAGCTCATGGACGGTGGATGCCTATCATGATAAAGGTGTAATATCTATGCCGTCCAACTGTTGATGGGGACCCACCTGCTGACTGATGTCAACAAGTTCCATGGGTTCCACGTGATGTGTATGTACACCTCAGCCATCCTGATGGTGGGACCTGCTGCTGGAGAGCAGTGGATAACATCCACCGTTGAAACCTTCTGGCCCAATGTGATATTTGTGGGGTTGTTGGCATGTGTGATGGATGTGCTCTATCTAACCGTCCATCCATTTACATAAGGACCACCGTGACGTAGGGGTCTTAGCTACACCGTCCCCATAGCTGGACGGGGGACCTATACACCGATGAATGTGTTGCACCTGAACTGTCCATTCATTTGGTGAGTTCGTCTCAAGGCTTGGGACTAAAAATAAGATAGATCTATATCAAGTGGACCACACTGCAAGAAAACAGTGTTGAGTGACGTCCACCATTAAAACCCCTTCTTGGGGTCACAGCCATTCTGGATCAATTTGAAATTTGTTTTTTTTATCTTAATACAGGCCTGCGTGACCTTATGAACAGATTGTATGGGAGATAAGTGTTATGGTAGGCCTTGAAAATTCTAGTGGTGGGAATCATTATCACCACTGTATTTGGAGCACAGACCATGAGATTTAAATGTATTTTTAAAACTCTAAAATGATCTGTAGGAATAGATGAATGTTGTAGATGGCGCAACCCACTTGATGAAGGTAAGGCCCATTAGTGCAGCCCATTAATGCAGCCCACTTGATGTGTATGAGGCCCATTAGTGCGGCCCATTGATGCAGCCCACTTGATGTGTATGAGGCCCATTAGTGTGGCCCATTGATGCAGCCCACTTGATGTGTATGAGGCCCATTAGTGCGGTCCATCGATGCAGCCCACTTGATGTGTATGAAGCCCATTAGTGCGGCCCATTGATGCAGCCCACTTGATGTGTATGAGGCCCATTAGTGCGGCCCATTGATGCAACCCACTTGATGTGTATGAGGCCCATTAGTGCGGCCCATTGATGCAGCCCACTTGATGTGTATGAGGCCCATTAGTGCGGCCCATCGATGCAGCCCACTTGATGTGTATGAGGCCCATTAGTGCGGCCGCTTGATGCAGTATGAGGCCCATATGATGAGGCCCGACTTGATGTACGCGAGGCCCATTATGATATGTATTAGGCCCTTATCGCGTGGCCCATTCGATGTATTCGAGACTCAGATACGTGGCCCATATAATGCATATGAGACTCATGTGTAGGGCCCATCTATTGTGTATTCGAGGCCCATTGTAATGTATTTAAGGCCTATGGGCGAGGCCCGATGTGATGTATGTGTGGCCGCTGCGTCGCGTATGAATCCCTTATGTGGGCCACTCCTTGGGAGCAACGTTGGTTAGATGTCCACATTGATGGGCAATGATGGTTAGATGTCCTCATTATGACCTTTCCTTAGGACTTATTAAGCCCATTCTTACAGATCCCGATTGTCATGGCCGATTGCCGATTCCGATTGACATGACCGATTTGTCGATTTCGATTATTGACCGATTCCGATTGTCGTGGCCGATTGCCATTGCCGATTGACAAGATCGATTTGCCAATTCCAATTGACGTAGCCGATTGCCGATTTCGATTGACATGACCGATTTGCCAATTAGCGATCGAGGCTGATTATCATGACCGATTGCCGATTTCTGATTGACGTGACCGATTTGCCGATTTCGATTATCGATCGATTCTGATTGTCGTGACCGATTTGCTGGTTCCAATTGTCGTGGCCGATTGCTATTTCGATTGACTTGGCCGATTTGCCGATTCCGATTGTCGAGGCCGATTATCGATGTCGATGCTGATTGTTGATTCCAACTCTGATTGTCGAGGCCGATTCCAATTCTGATTATCGAGACCAATTCTGATTTGTCAAGACCGATTGTATAGGCCGATTCTGATTCTGATTATCGAAGTCAATTCTGATTTGTCAAGGCTGATTGTATAGGTCGATTTCAATTGTCGAGTCCGAGTATCGAGGCCAATTTCGAGTGTCGATTCTGATTGTTGAGGCTGACCTCGATTGTCGAGGCCAATTTTGATTGCCAAGGCCGATTGTCATGACCTATATGATGTACATGCGACCCGTAGTTGAGACCCATTGTGACACGTATTTGGCCCATGATGCATGGCCCATTTGATGCATTTAAGACCCATGTGTAGGGTCCACATGTCATGTATTTGAGGCCCATGGGGAAGGCCCATTGTGATGTATTCATGACCCATGGGTAAGGCTCATTATGATGTATTCATAGCCTATGGGCAAGGCTCATTGTAATATGTATTAGGCCCATGAGCAGGGTCCACTTGTTGTGTATATGTGGCCCTTGAGTAAGGCCCATCGTGTTGTATATTAGGCCTTTGTGTGAGGCCGTGGGCTCATTATATGTTTGGCTCTATGTGGCCATTCCTTGGGGGCATTATTGGTTAAATGTCCACATTGTCGAGGCCGATTGTTGATGTTGATTATTGATACCGATTATGAGTATGTGACAACATAACATCATAATACATGCCCATACGTATCATATGCATGTTTGTTATGAGATGTGATTGACCACTGCATATGTCATAGGGCAGGTTGTTCATATAGCTCCTTGATAGGCAGAGTTGCCCCACATGAGAGCATGGCATACACAAGATTAATGCATGATTAGACTATGTGAATCATGCATCTCGCATTTGTGTGACATGATCACCATACGCACGACATCAGGGCCGTAGCCTTCACAGGTATTTCGTAGATGGCCAGATGGGACACCGAAAATCTATTCTACATGTGGTGCTATAGATATTCTTGGGTGAAAGTTTCAGAACCTTCTTGGTTCCAGAGGTTGCTCCAATGTCTAGACCGAGTGGATGCATGAGCGCATGAGAGTTGTATACTGTTAGGCCGCGTCTCACACTGTGTCATGGTCGGTTGGAAGGGGGTACGGCCTTACCTGCCCGAGAGGAGGGGGTAATGCTAGGCTGAGTCTGACCAGCTCGAGGAATGGGTCCGCTATCGACGAGCTAGGCCCGATATTAGCAGGCGGATAGTTAGGTCTCTTCCACTCACCTTGTTACGCGCGATGGGGTGGCAATCTAGTTTTGAATGTAATAGACCCCGGTGATTTTCTAAAGAGGAACCGTACTGATATGTTGACTTATTGGACAGGAATTGCATACTCATTCTTTCATTCATTCACTATCCACTCGGGCTTGGTGCACAACTAACTATTGTGTACCTTCGCATGGTCAGGATTTCAGTTGGGTGCGTGACTAACCTGAGATCATGAGTCTACTAAATTGAGTTTGACTATCCAAATTTAGGTATGGGACTGGTTTGGATAGAAGTTCCTTGTGATGGACCCCATAGCCTGTGATACTACATACTATCATCCCGACTTCACTTCAGCTTGGTCATTTCATTCGCACCACATATCACATTGCATCCACAGTACTTAGCATTTTGGGTTGCCATGTTTCTGCACTGATATGGCCATTAATACTCATGCCTTGCATCGCATAGCCTTGGTACAGCTGATGACACTCATAGACTTATCAGTATATTTCTGCTTATTTTCATATTGTATGATTTATGGCATTGAATCCTCAGCATCTAATATTTGGCTTGCTCTAGCGCCTCATTTACATAGCTGATTTGCATTGTGTAGCCTGATATTGTATAACTCATAGACTTGTCAGTACTTTCGCTTACTCTGATTACTCTGATATTGCTTACTTGGCACTTACCTTGTGCACACACTTTCACTGCCCACTAAGCTTTCTATAACTTATTCACAATAAATGCGTGCAGGTGGCGTTCGGTTGCAACAGCATTGAGCTTGGAGCGTGCAGTGGACTTATGGTGTTTTTATTTTTGACATATGTATTTCCCTTTCAGCACTATATTCAATTGTTTATATCAGTGGATATGTGATGATGATGTTGCCTTTATGATTTGGGTAAACTTGTAGTTATGCTTTTTATGAGTTAAATGTACATTGAAAAATCCTCCTTGTAGGATCCCAAGATCGGAATCTACCGTATGGATGCTGGAAGCCGAGAATGGGGTACTACAGAGGCTGTCGGCACCGGATTCGGCCATCGGAAATTTTGTGTGCTCGGTTTTCGAGTTTGGGGCGTGACAGAAGTTGGTGTCAGAGCATAACTTGGGAATACCTAAGGATAACATCACATATCTATTGATAGCTACCTTATACTATATAATTTATGTGAACTTAGAATGATTAGATCACCGAATTCGAATAACTTAGAAACTTCCTAATATAGCTCCCTATTGCTTGTGCATTCGAGAGTACCCAAGGATGATAGGCCCTTGTTCCTTCCTATAGGACATGACACCCAAGCGAGTGACCCGACCGACTTCTGTTTCCCCGCCTGAGATTCCTGTTCCCCCACCAGAGACTTCTACACCCCCATCCAAGTCTAGCACAGCACCAATCATGTACGTAAGTGCGGACCAGCTACAATAGATATTGCAAGCAATGACTGTCATTCTTCAGAGAGGAGACCGGAAGAGGAAGGCCCCCTCCGGTAGCTCCCAGCTACCGCGATGTAGATTGCCACAGAGGCACAGGGACCGTCCGTCCTTCCGAGTATTTGCACCACCTATATATCAGTCCTCAAGTGTATGCTTTAGATGTGGTGAGGTGGGGCACCGCTTCTGGGAATGCCCTCACCCTCGGCAGCCCCTGCCACCCAGACCGTTCTCTGGTGCTTGCTTTGGGTATGGTAGGATAGGGCATCGTAGGAGCGGGTGTCACTGTCCTTAGCAGCAGCAGCGACAACAGTATCTGCCACCGGGACCCCAGCAGCGGCATCAACAGCAGCAGGATCCTCAGACATCGGGTGGAGTCGTTGACGATTCGTGTGACTTGTCCCCTGCACCGTCTTCCTAGATTGTTCCTGAATGAGGCGTCTTGGGAGTTAGAGCTTGAGATTCGTGGGCGTTATCCCCATCTCTTAGGTGTTTGATTATGTTTGTATGTTGTGTTCTGATGGTGCGACTCGCGCACCGATCCGATACTCTGGCCAGGAGATGTGGGCCAGCGTTCAGTGCGAGGAAAACGCCGCGTGTTACATAACCCAAGAGAATCTCTACAACATGTTACCTCAATCCATCAATCAATCCCATCAAGGGTCAAGTACATGTCAAGTACACCATCACTTCACACCCATCCCCAAGCAACCCCTAAAGTCAAAAGTTCTTACACAAGCCTATACCCTTTCTTACACAATCTACCCCAAAGTCAACAAACTCTTACACCACCCATCCCTCTCTCTCCCATCCATCACTCCATCTCATCTTCTCTCTTTCTTATTTCTCCCTTCCTTTCCAAGCAACCCAAACTACAAGAAAAACAATCCCATGTCCAAGCATTTCCCAAAACCTCCATGAAAAGATTTTATGTGTGGTCCACTTCTTAATCCTCTCATCTCCCATCTCAACCATCCAAACTCCATCTCTTCCATTAGGATCGAAGCTAAGGAGCAAAGGAAACCTAGGGAGCAAGAAGGAGACGGTGGGTGATCTTGGATTTTATCATTCATTCATTTATTTGATTTAAGGGTCCATATATTGGGGACCCACCTTTATGTAAGCTTTGTAACAAAGAGGGGCCCATAGTGGCAGGGGCCTCCATCACCGCCGATATCCCTCTCTCCTTCTCTATGATTATGACCCACCTATGATGTGTGTATGTTATCCATGCCACCCGATGAATGGGCCACCTTGATCTCAATTTTGGGCCTGCATGACCGGACGGTCATACAAGCCGGATGAGGGAAGAAAATAAACACTAGCTTGATCCAAATTTGGTGGCCCACTACGTGGGACCACCATGATGTATGTGCAAAATCCATCTCACTGGACGTTGGATTTATATAAATAAATATATATCTATATATATATATGGTATGTATATATTATAGTATTATATTATATTTCATTAATATAATATGATATAGTGGTATATTATATATACATACATATAGATGTATATTCGTACAGGTGGACCCTCACCGTCCATTGCGTGGACGGTGGGCCACATCATTGAATGCATTTCATCCAGCGTCCATCTGACTGGACGCTGGTTGAGTCTCATGTAAAATATAATATATATATTTATATATGTATGAGATATTCTCATGTATATATATTATTATATTATATTACAATATGATATATCATATAATGTAATATTATATCGGTAATATATATATATATATATATATTAGCATGGATCCGTACGTGTGGGACTCATGGGGGACCCACCTACTTTGGAAAGCAGATTGGCTGGTGTGTACTAGCCAGCAGCTAGCCACATGGCTGCTGTATGCAGCAGTTGCGGTGGGCCACCACCTGGCACCCACCTTGGTGATGCGTTGCATCCACCGTCCAGCTCATGGACGGTGGATGCCTATCATGATGCAGGTGTAATATCTATGCTGTCCAACTGTTGATGGGGACCCACCTGCTGACTGATGTCAACAAGTTCCATGGGTCCCGCGTGATGTGTATGTACACCTCAGCCATCCTGAAGGTGGGACCCGCTGCTGGAGAGCAGTGGATAACATCCACCGTTGAAACCTTCTGGCCCACTGTGATATTTGTGGGGCTGCTGGCACGTGTGATGGATGTGCTCCATCTAACCGTCCATCCATTTACATAAGGACCACTGTGACGTAGGGGTCTTAGCTACACCGTCCCCATAGCTGGACAGCGGGACCTACACACTGATGTATGTGTTGCACCTGAACTGTCCATCCATTTGGTGAGTTCGTCTCAAGGCTTAAGACTAAAAATAAGAGAGATCTATATCAAGTGGACCACACTGCAAGAAAACAGTGTTGAGTGACGTCCACCATTGAAACCCTTCTTGGGGTCACAGCCATTCTCGATCAATTTGAAATTTGTTTTTTTATCTTAATTCAGGTCTGTGTGACCTTATGAACAGATTGTATGGGAAATAAGTGTTATGGTGGGCCTTGAGAATTCTAGTGGTGGGAGTCATTATCACCACTGTATTTGGAGTGCAGACCATGAGATTTAAATGTATTGTTAAAACTCTAAAATGATCCGTAGGAATAGATGAATGGTGTAGATGGCGCGACCCACTTGATGAAGGTAAGGCCCATTAGTGCGGCCCATTGATGCAGCCCACTTGATGTGTATGAGGCCCATTAGTGCGGCCCATTGATGCAGCCCACTTGATGTGTATGAGGCCCATTAGTGTAGCCCATCGATGCAGCCCACTTGATGTGTATGAGGCCCATTAGTTCGGGCTATTGATGCGGCCCTCTTAGTGTATATGAGGCTCATATGATGAGGCCTGACTTGATGTACACGAGGCCCATTATGATGTGTATTAGGCCCTTATCGCGTGGCCCATTCGAAGTATTTGAGACTCAGATACGTGGCCCATTTGATGCATACGAGACTCATGTGTAAGGCCCACCTATTGTGTATTCGAGGCCTATTGTGATGTATTTGAGGCCTATGGGCAAGGCTCAATGTGATGTATGTGTGGCCACTATGTCGCGTATGAATCCCTTATGTGGGCTACTCCTTGGGAGCAACGTTGGTTAGATGTCTACATTGATGGGCAATGATGGTTAGATGTCCTCATTGTGACCTTTCCTTAGGCCTTATTAAGCTCATTCTTACCGATTCCGATTGTCGTGGCCGATTGTCGATTTCGATTGATATGACCGATTTGCCGATTCCGATTATTGACCGATTCCAATTGTCGTGGCCGATTGCCATTGCCAATTGACAGCATGGATTTTCTGATTCCAATTGACGTGGCCGATTGCCGATTCTGATTGACGTGACCGATTTGTCGATTAGCAATCGAGGCTGAATATCATGACCGATTGCCAATTTCCGATTGACGTGACCGATTTGCCGATTTCGATTATCAATCGATTCCGATTGTCATGACCGATTTGCCGGTTCCGATTGTCGTGGCCGATTGCTATTTCGATTGACTTGGCCGATTTGCCGATTCCGATTGTCGAGGCCGATTATCAATGTCGATGCTGATTGTTGATTCCAACTCTAATCGTCGAGGCCGATTTCGATTCTGATCTGTTAAGGCCGATTGTATAGGCCGATTTCGATTGTCGAGGCCGATTCTGAGTGCCGATTCTGATTGTGAAAACCGACCTCGATTGTCGAGGCCGATTTCGATTGCCAAGGCCGATTGTCGTGACCTATATGATGTACATGCGACCCGTAGTTGAGTCCCATTGTGACACGTATTAGGCCCATGATACATGGCCCATTTGATGCATTCAAGACCCATGTGTAGGACCCACATGTCATGCATTTGAGGCCCATGGGCAAGGCCCATTGTGATATGTATTAGGCCCATGAGCATGGTCCACCTGTTGTGTATATGTGGCCCTTGAGTAAGGCCCATCGTGTTGTATATTAGGCCTTTGTGTGTGGCTGTGGGCTCATTATATGTTTGGCTCTATGTGGCCATTCCTTGGGGGCAATGTTAGTTAAATGTCCACATTGTCGAGGCTGATTGTTGATGCCGGTTATTAATACCGATTATGAGTATATGACAGCATAACATCATAATATATGCCCATACGCATCATCTGCATGTTTGTTATAAGATGTGATTAACCACTCCATATGCCACAAGGCAGGTTGTTCATAGGGCTCCCTAATAGGCGGAGTTGCCCCACATGAGAGCCTGGCATGAACAGGATTGATGCATGATTGGACTGTGTGACTCATGCATCTCGCATTTATGTGACATGACCACCATACTCCCTAGCGACATCAGGGTTGTAGGCTTCACGGGTATTTCGTGGATGGCCAGATGGGACATGAAAATCTGTTCTACATGGGGTGCTATAGATATCCTTAGGTGAAAGTCTCAGAACCCTCTTAGTTCCAGAGGTTGCTCCAACGTCTAGACCGAGTGGATGCATGAGCGCATGAGGGCCGTATACCGTTAGGCCGCGTCTCCCACTGTGTCGTGGTCAGTTGGAAGGGGGTACGACCTTACCTGCCCGAGAGGAGGGGATAATGCTAGGTTGAGTCTGACCAGCTATAGGAATGGGTCCGCTATCGACGAGCCGGGCCCGATATTGGCAGGCGGATAGTGAGGTCTCTTCCACTCACCTTGTTGCTCACGATGGTGTGGCAATCTAGTTTGGAGTGTAATAGTCCTCGGTGATTTCTCAGAGAGGAACTGTACTGATATGTGGACTTATTGGGCAGGAATTGCATACTCATTCATTCATTCATTCACTATCCACTTGGGCTGGTGGTATGCAACTAACTGTTGTGTACCTTCGCATGGTCCGGATTTCAGTTGGGCGCACGACTAACCTGAGATCAGGAGTCTACTACATTGAGTCTGACTATCTAAATTTAGGTATGAGACTGGTTTGGATAGAAGTCCCTTGTGATGGACCCCATAGCCTACGATACTACGTACTATCATCCTGACTTCACTCCAACTTGGTCATTTCATTCGCACCACATATCACATTGCATCCGTAGTACTTAGCATTTTGGGTTGTCATGTTTCTGCATTGATATAGCCATTAGTACTCATCCCTTGCATCGCATAGCCTTGGTACAGCTGATGACACTCATAGACTTATCAGTATATTTCCGCTTATTTTGGTACTGTATGATTTATGACATTGAATCCTTGGCATTTAATATTTGGCTCGCTCTAACACCTCATTTGCATAGCTGATTTGCATTGTGTAGCCTGATATTGTATGACTCATAGACTTGTGAGTATTTTCGCTTACTCTGATTACTTTGATATTGCTTACTTGACACTTACCTTGTACACACACTCTCACTGCCCACTAAGCTTTCTATAAGCTTATGCACAATAGATGCATGTAGGTGGCGTTAGGTTGCAGCAGCATTGAGCTTGGAGCGTGCAGCGGACTTACGGAGTTTTGATTTTTAACATATGTATTTCCCTTCCAGCACTGTATTCAATTATTTATATTAGTGGATATGTGATGATGATGTTGCCTTTGTGATTTGGGTAAACTTGTACTTATGCTTTTTACGAGTTAAATGTACATTAAAAAATTCTCCTTTTAGGATCACAGGGTCGAAATCTGGCGCATGGACGCTGGGAGCCGAGAATGGGGTACTACGAAGGCTATCGACACCGGATTCAGCAATCGAAAATTTTGTGAGCCCGGTTTTCGAGTTTGGGGCGTGACACGCGCAACTGGTGAGCAGGGGGCCACAACAAGTTTGGATCTTTCTAGTTTGGACCGCTCAATAGGCTAGGATTCTTCTGGTTTGAACCACGCAATAGGCTTGGATCTTTCTAAATACTTTCTCTCTCTTTCCTTGCTCTTAGCACCTTCCTTGAAATTTTTTATTCTGTAAAGGAAGAGGAGATGGGGTATTTATAGGCTTCCGCATGTGTGGACGTTGTTCCCGCACAACATAGCAAGGGTTTCCTACAGGCTTACCACATAATAGAACCCTAATGCATGGGCGCGCAACAGACATGGGAGCACAATCAGTCTTATGTACAATATAATGAAATGGTTTAGAGTCTGGCGTATAATAGGGGGAGTAGCTTGGGAGGTTAGAGCACGCAACAGGGAAAGTAGCACCATGAGACTTGTACGTAACAGACCTCCTTATCTTGAGAGACTAGCCGCGTAACAGACCTCCTTATCTGGGGAGACTGGCCACGCAACAGATGGCATGATCTGGTGATAAGTAATTTTTGTACCCCAACAGATGCCCCCTCGATCCTGCTTTTATTTATTTATGAAATCAAATGGAGGATCGATCTTTTTCTGCACAAAAATTCTTTCATGTTTAAGAAGGATTCTTTATGAAAATAGAGTTGGTCACATAACGTAAAAGATTCGCTTGAACGAATAACTGAAGAGTCGGGCTCGAATGGAAGCCTGAAGAATCACGTTTGAACAAAGGATCGTGCCCAAATGGGTAATCGCGCTCTAATGAAAATCACACTCGAATGAAGAATCACTCTCGAGCAGAGAACTGAATGCCCCCAGTCAAAAGCATCTAAAGACTTCTTTTCTCCTTGCCAACTTGTCTAACAAATGCTTCAGCGGGGTAGTCCATAGCGGCAACGATGCTTTCTTCAGGCAACATTTCATTTTCATCACAGTTGATCAAACTAAAAAGTGGTTCTTTAATACAACTCTTGTCATAGATCCAGCGACAGCTCCAGCAATTCCTGTATTGTTAGATGTTTTTTAATCAAGATATTCCAGAGCCTTGAGTTAATAATTTTTCTGGTCAAGTTAGCCAGGATTAGTATTTCAGGGCTATATAATTCTTTTATCCAATTTCGTTGCATTGATAATTTCAAAATGTATTGGAAATCTTCGAAAATCTTCAAATAAATGTTTCGATGATTCTGAAATAATCATAACAGTTTGATAATTATGAAATGACTACAATTCAATACATATTTCAGTGGAGCGTCTCTTTAGCTCAAATTATGTATATCATGTCAATGATTTAGTCATTCCATTTTTCGCGCTTATCAATGCTTTATGTTGCATTCTGTCTTAGATATTGGTTAGTAATATTGGTCATATCGGTATGATTAGCATGTCAGTTTTGGGCTAGGCTCGTAAGAGTAAATACAGTTTAAGCTCGTAAGGTATTGAAGTGGACACAACTTTAACTGAACGTAACTTTGACTAGACAACTCTGATTGGGCTCAAGAGCAGATATAGTCTACTACTGATTTCGAGTTAGGCTCAAATGAGTAAATATAATTTACCACTGATTTTGGGCTAGGCTCAAGAGAGAAAATATAGTTTACCGCCGATTTCGGGTTGAGCTTATGAGAGATATCACAGTTTAAGTTTGTAAGTTATTGGAACATTCACAGTTTAGGCTTGTAAATTGCTGAAGCATAAGATATAGGTCTCACGCATGGTTGGCCTACTTAGGTACTCACCGTTGCTGTAAATGATAAATCGTCATTGCTGATAATATAAGGCTTACACGTAACCACTACCATAAATGATAAATCGTCATTGCTGATAATATAGGGCTTATGTATAACCACTATTATAAATGATAAATTGGTACAATAATCAATGCGGTGTAGTCATCAATGATCGATAGTCAGCAATATCATTAATATGGCCACAATATTAGTTTGTTGATAATAGGCGATAATATTCCTTCGACAATGCTTGATGATAATAATATCATTTTTTTGAGGCAATAATATCAACTTGACGACAATAGTGGCAATATCAGTGATGATTTATAATAATATTCTGTAATATACGATTAATGATTATTTGTGACATCAGAGATGACCAATGATATCTCGATAATCAGCGATGTTTTATAATGTATATAAGGCAATAATTCTTTAGTAGTTTGTAAGAATGATTCTACATATCGCCTTGTTACCAATAATCATCGCATGCTGAAGATATGGCTTGCGACTTGATAAGGCTTCAAGCGATAGTATACTTATTGTGGGTATTGTATAATTGTTGCCTAATCTATCCCCTTTTTGATTGGATGAGATTTTCTCTAAGAATCTTCACAATCAAAACTCCTTTGCTTTCTTTAGAACAATAATTTTTTATAAGATGAATATTTGTAGACATTTTGATGCCTTATTCATTCTAATTTATAACCCAATAAGTCCTGTTGATATAATCTTCTGTGATAATATATTGATCGTCCCATTTAAGATTGAACTTAGCCTTGGTCTTGTAAGTAACCTTCAATAGGCCGCAATATATTGCCTTTCTTAAAGAATATATATCAAATCTTTCTGTGTTTTGATTGGCATTATGTTGATCACATAGATTAAATAGAGTATGACTTTTGTCGTTGTTCAATAAATTGCCCCATGGATCCATAAGATTACTTCGAGTAGCGCGGTTTATACTCTCAAGCTTGATACTGGGTGATAGTCTAGATATAGTTTTCGCTTAATAAATCTTACAGATAATCAACAAGGACTTAGAAATAGTTTGTGATGGCCTCTTCAGAATATATATATAGTTTTGAAGACACTTTTAAAAGCCGTAGGAATAATTCAATCGTAATAACAATCCCGGATTTGCGTGTCAATATATAATAATTCAACTGTGGTAATGATTCTGGCCCCAGTATCAACCTGTAAAATTAGTATTGACAATTATTATCTCAAAAAATTAACAATTACCTTTTTCAAGATTAAAGGATCAAGAGTCCTGCCCAGTTGTTTAAATATATGTGAATAAATATTTAGAAATCGTGTCTTTCTTTGACTCTTCTATTTATTAATTATTATTCATCTTCACTTCACCAAGGAATGAAGACTCATGAAGATATATGACTGGAGATTGCTCTATAGCAAGACTACTTGTCTTATTATACTGTTACATAGCTACTTTGCTTTTTTTCTTATGCATAAGCATAATGGACCATACCAACAATAGAATCTTGTTCCCATTCTCGAAGATTATCAATGCTTTAAACTCGCCATTATTCTCTTTCTGTCATGTTCTTTGATCACAATTTCACCACTACCAATCATCTTTTGTATCTTTTTTCTGAAGGCATTACAACTTTCCATATGATGTCCCAAGATACGATGATAATGACAATAATCATTTCCTCTTGTCTTTTTAATTTCTCCGAGGTAATTCGATACTCTTCATAGCCAATAATTAATTCATCATAAGAAGTACGTCTTTCCTCACGAATGTATATTTCATATGGTCTTTATACTATCTAGACCTTTTATATATCATCATAATCGCATGACCGTTTTTATTTTCTTCCTCACTATTTCTTTCGTCATCTTGATATTCTTTTATCTTTTCTTTTTTATTAGCAGTATTGGCTGATGTTTCATGAAAACTCTAGTATATTGACATTATGTAAAAAGCAGACACTTTTTCAAGCATCTTTTCAAGAGCATGAGCCTTTACAACAAGATCACAAAATATCCGTATATCTGCACTAATCAGATTGCATGTCACTTCTAGTCTTATACCTCCTAAACATAGCTTAACTTGTTCTGATTCTCCCGAAAGATATCGACATGATACCCCCAAGTCTTTCCATCGATTGATAAATTCTTCGACTGATTCGTCTTCCTCTTAACTGATAGAGGTCAATTCATTCAAATACACTTCTCTGTCATAAGAGAAAAGGTTTGAGATAAAAGCGTCTTGCATCTGTTCCCAAGTATGAATAGACCCCGGATCCAAAGCTCAATACCATCTGTTATAGGGAAAAATTGACCGACCTATAGAAGCAGGTCATATCGAGACCTAGCACGCCCTGATGTGCAAAAGAGGACGAGAAACCCAACCGCCGGAATAAACGTCAAGGTCTGCACGACCCAGAATAGACTCTCCGAGAGATAACCCAAAGAGGCTATCAGGACTTATAAAGAAGTTAAAGACTACAGAAATTGGACATCATAAAGACCTTCCTTTTGAAAGATCTGTCGGCAGGGGAGGACATGCTTCTTTACGTTACTAAAGCTTGGCCAGCACACCTCTTGCGTGCTATTATCTTCACCACCCGACCTTAGCCGAAGGCCGGGCAAACTCACCTCGGTTCCCGACTAACGCGTCCGACTTTACTTGGATCTACAGTCTGACCTTATCTAAGGGAGCTGTCCAACCTTATCCATGGGAACAGTTCATCCTTATCTGGAGAAGATTCATCCAAAGTTCTCTCCAAAGATCGCGGAAGCTAATCCGCAATAAGCTCGGGATCCTGAAATCTCCGCCGAGGATCTCGAGAGACTCCCCATGCGTTATGAATTCTAATCCATCTACAATAGGCACCCACTAAACCAGGAGGATCCCTTTACAATACTATAATGGGAGAATTCCCAATGGTAAATGGTACACACACACTATGTCTACCCTTAAATTACTTCTACTAGACCCAGATTCCTGACTTTAGCATCGGAGGGTCCCTTGCGCTAG
Source organism: Magnolia sinica (assembly GCF_029962835.1). Taxonomy (NCBI): domain Eukaryota; kingdom Viridiplantae; phylum Streptophyta; class Magnoliopsida; order Magnoliales; family Magnoliaceae; genus Magnolia; species Magnolia sinica. Next base: position 34,766,249 of record NC_080583.1, read on the forward strand.
CCAGGGTCTTCCTTGTTTGTTCTTTGTGCAGGTACTTAAGGGTCAAAGAAGGGTTAACTAGATTTTAGCATCAACACCATCTAAAGGCTTTCCCCGTCAAAGATGACCTGAATAATTGTAAACAATATTGAGGAATTGCAAAGAAGTTTCCATCATCGTTATGAAGCGCATCATATATTCTTTTGGTGACCCGTCCCTATTAAACTTCTGAAAGTCCGGGTGTTTGAAATCAGCAGGAAATGACACTTTTTCTATTTCAGGGGGATATGGTGTCTGATATCGGAACATTTTATTCTGATCTTGTTCCTTTTCTAGATGAATGGTTTCGATGACCATCTGTCAGATTTCTTCTTGCGTTACGATTTGATCAATAGCAGGCGCAGGCCCCTGAAATTCAACCACTCGTGGTTGGGGCCCTTCTACTTGTGGTTCAACATTGTCTATGACAATTGTCATTGGAAGATTAGGGACTTCTTCAGTCATGTGCTCGTCTGGTGAAAGTTGATTAGGCTGATTAATGTCTGTCGGTAAGACTTTCATTCCTTTATTCTTCGATCGCTCTGACATTGAAGGAGGAAAGGAGCGCTACATTACTAGTGATATTGAGGAAGATGAATTTTTGTTTGATTTGAAACTAGTATATTGTTGCCTCGAAGAACTAACTGACTCGAATCGCGATATTATTGATGTATGAGCTTGTATTAAATCCTTTGCAAGGGTATTTTAAGCGAACATTCACTCATCACGATGGCTTTCCTTTTATTCCTCTAAACTCGTAATAATTCTTCGGAAGATGTCTTTACAGTTGTAGTTGGCGGCGCTAGAAAAACTTTTGAAGTGATGGGTTTTTCAGTTCTTCTTGAATAAAACGAATTTGTGACTGAGGTAAGACTACGTCTTGTGACATTTCGCATAATCGATCCTCTAATCATACTTAGTGGGACTATACTTGCGAGAAAAGATTGAACCCTTTGTCTCCCGGATGTCACATCTATCCATTTTTATTATCCTGTTGCGTTGTTGGTGAAGCGGAGACCATCTCAGACATCACATGACATCGCCTACTTTTAGTCATAGCTGACTTAAACTTCTCTGATGCCTACTGTGATAATGATTGTGTATTGTCGATATAATTCATAGCAAATTCATTAGGCGTGAAGTAGACAACTATGTTAGTTTGGAGAAAAACCATTGTGGTTGAATAATATTTGCTTAAGAGTAAACTATTAGTCATTTCGATTAAATTGAATTGTACCTTATTTTAGATATGAAGGGGAGGATGTACCCGTTGAGAGTCATCATTTTGGCACCATTACGGCGCCGATTGATGATGAATGTTCTTCTAATAATTCTAATGTTAGTATTAAACATAGATATCTCAACCAAATAATATTGTTAATCTCATAACAATATTGTGGATTAATTGATAGGCTTTCTAAATTCAAACCAGCCTAATTACCTTGTGGATTCTACGCTAAAAGACTCATGTGAGTAATACAACGTGTCTCATGATTTATTGGAATTAAAATAAATTATTTGTAATTGTTTGATTGATATACTAATTAGAATGTTTTGTTACGATGTTGTATGTTGTGGTAAATCACATGCTAATCTATGCGAAATTGCATGAATTATTTAATTGTACATTAAATTCACATATAAATGTTTTGATCAAGACAAGTAAGTAACTATAGCAGTCATGAAAATGATCCATTAACACATCATCCATCATATATACATATTGCATTGTCGATCTTATGAGCCCTCCCTTGAAGAAATGTTGATTTTTGTAGAGCATTACCAGATATGCCCAAGCTAACCGAAATGTGGAAACCTATCCAATGAGTGAATGCGGGTTGACGATCTCCAACCCAAGCAGATGGATGACCATCTCATCTGATGCATTCATACACCATTTGCATCCGTGTCATTATGCATATATTTTTGCATTTAGTGCTTTATATTATTATAATTGCTATGATTATAAATCATGCTGAGTTATTTCACTACACCTGACTAAATTATCTTTTTATTGATGGAAAAACTATACAGACGAGCCATTGTCAAATGATGTGGCGCAAAAACTGGAAGAAGACACTAAATCTTAACACGACTCACGTGAAATGTAGCTATACTTGTCTGAAGATAAATTGGTAACATTAGACCCTCCCTAAATATTTGATTTATTTAGTATGATAGTTTGATTGGCGTATAATGCATATTGATATTGATCATGGGATTTTAAGAAATTGTTTATATTTATTTAATTGAGACAATGCGAGTTTAGAATAAACATATTTATAATAATATGTTATAATAAATAAATAATATTTTAGATTTATGTTAATTGAATGGTTGTGAAGATTTCCATATGTCTGGTTGATTGATGTTAAATGTTATGTATGCATGATTAGAATTCAATGAAATTGGATTAACTTAGAATGAATGTAATTCTCCCCTTTAATTAAACTGATCAAATTTTGAGGCATGACACATACTACATACGCCACGCAATACATTCAATGTTATCGACCTGATCTACTAGATTTTGATATAAATGGTGATCTCACTGCTGCCTTTGAAAATGAGTATCCACTACAAGAAAATAGGCCTTTAGCCACAATTTTTTAGCCTCAATTGAAAAAATGGAGGCTAAATGTGTCTTTTAGCCTCGGTTGCTAAGGAACTAAGGCTAAAAGTTCTTCTTTCACCTCAGTTGCATAGGAACCGAGGCAAAAAGTTTACCTTTTAGCATCAGTTTGATAGGAATCGAGGCTAAAAATCTACGTTTTAGCCTCAGTTGCATAGGAACCAAGGCGAAAAGTCTATTTTTTAGCCTCAATTACATAGGAACTGAGGTAAAAAGTCTACCTTTCAGCCTCGATTACATAGGAACTAAGGCGAAAAGTCTACCTTTTAGCCTCAGTTGCATAGGAACCAAGGCGAAAAGTCTACCTTTTAGCCTCAGTTGCCTAGGAACCGAGGTGAAAAGTCTACCTTTTAGCCTCAGTTGCACAGGAACCGAGGCTAAAAGTCTACCTTTTAGCCTCAGTTGCACAGGAACCGAGGTAAAAAGTCTACCCTTTAGCCTCAGTTGTATAGGAACCGAGGTGAAAAGTCTACCTTTTAGCCTCAGTTGCACAGGAACCAAGGCAAAAAGTCTACCTTTTAGCCTCAGTTGCACATGAACCGAGGAGAAAAGTCTACCTTTTAGCTTCAATTGCACAAGAACCGAGGTGAAAAGTCTTACCTTTTAGCCTCACTTGCATAGGAACTGAGGCAAAAGTCAACTTTTTAGCCTCACTTGCATAGGAACCGAGGCAAAAAGTCAACTTTTTAGTCTCGGTTATATAAATGAGGCTAAAAGTCTACCATTTAAAACCATAGTTATCAACCACACCATCTTAGTACACATGTCATACGCGTGTGATATCCAGATCGTTCATCTGTCTAGACTTACCATGGATGGGCCCATTAACGAACCTGATTTAGTTAGGTTGATCCCAACCACCAATTAGAATATTTGGCCATTACCCTCCTTAATGTCCATTATAGTTCCCTTTGATGTGGTCCACCTGAATTATGCATCACTCATCCAAACCAATTAGATTTGATGAATTCACTCCTCATTTAGACCGTACATCTCAATAATCACTCCTGTCCACAACTCAGGTGGGCCATATCACAGCTTGAGGTTACAGTAATTACCATACATTGGGTCATGGTCCAAAATCATTCTAGAGATCGTATCCGTACACTAGGGATGGCCTAATGAGTGACTCTGATCTTACACATGTGTGCCTTGATTCCACGTGTGAGGCCAGTCGAAGGAATACACTACTAGCATTTCTCAATTAATAAGCTGACCACAGCAACCAAACTTCACTTCCTCTTCTCTACTTCGATCCATGCCCTCGCCCTCTCTCTCTCTCTCTCTCTCTCTCTCTCTTGATTGGAAGAAGGAGAGCTGCTAGAAGACCTCCTTATCATTCAGATCCAGATCCAAATCAGTTCAAGGTAAGTTCGATTCTTTTAATTTTGCTCCTTCCACTCCTTTTCTCTCAATCTCAGTTTCTCGAAAAAGAGCTAAAACCCTAGTCTCTGCCCCTTTTCTCTCGATCTCTCCTTCAATTTTTCTAGCGATTTCTGATCTTTAATCGAGAGATTCATACCCGGAAAGCTCATAGATACGAAAATACATGTCTTCTGAACTCAGAATGTTCAATCGGCTGAAATAGAACCAGATTCAGCTGCGGAAGCTCTTAGTTGTGAAGATCTGTGATTTCCGCAGCCTAGATCTTTCATCAATGATATATATATAGAAGCTATGTTTACCTTATCGGAAGGGATATCAATCGATTTGTGCTTCTTTTTTTGCTTGATCGAGACATTTCGATTTTAGAAGATCTGCGATTTCTAAGGTTTTGATCGTCGATTTTTTAAGTGGGAGAGATCTCCTGCTTTTTTCTATGTTCTTTCAGATCTAGGGATTTTACTCGAAAGAAAGCTTTTGCACGCATCAGCGGCTCAGATATCCTCTTTTGAGGTCTAGATCTTTGATCTGATGCGATTAGAGTGATTGCAACTTCTGCCTTGAGCAATTTACATTCTTATCCTGCATTTTGAGGTAATGTTGGAGGAGCCAAAGTTTTGAACTGGGAAGGAGGCTCAAGACGAGTTGAAGGTAACCAAATTTGAAGGAATTGTTTGCTTCTGAGTCCTTGCTATCTGCAATAATCTAGAAATATTTAAATTTCTATGTTATTTTATTCTGCGTGTTTACAATAAATGGTTGAGTTGTACTAGTTTTTTGTGAATGGGTTTTCTTTTGTTATTTCCTCCTATAATTGTGCCTTTTCATTTCACAAAATGCTGCATCTTGCATTAAATCATGGTAAGTGAATGCAGCTCATCCGAGTTCTTCATCATCTCATGATTAAAGAAAATTGATATTAGTTGTCATGTAATCCATAAACCTTTAAAATGTAATGATGGCTACTTAACTTATTTGCTACTTAACATGAGAGTATACACTGATTTCCATGCAGGCTAGGTAGGTCACAATCTGCTTCCCACGCTAGATAAACAAGGGGCATATACACCGATTTTTATGCAGGCCAGGTAGGTCACAATCTGCTTCCCATGCTAGATGAATCTCATCTTTTTGTTATCTTTTCTTACTAAGATTTGAGCTTCCCTATCTCTAGATTAGGTTTTCTCTGCTATTTTTGGGAGATTTTGCTAAATCTGATAGATCGGAACGATCTAGGGTTAAGTTTTGGTGCTTGTAGTGGAGTCGACACACTGGAAGTGGCTCGTCACCTATTGGTCAAGTGATGAAGGATAGGTAAAAATTAAACATAAAGAAAAATTATATCCATGTTGGTGTATATTGTTATTTATATTAAAATTTAGTTATTTTACTATGTCACATTGTAGGACCGCACTCAAAGGAATAAAATCAACCGCAGCAAGCATCGTATGGGCCATACTGCCGGCTCAAGGAGCTTTGCTCAAGTGCGTGAAGAAGAGGTAAATTCTTCTTTGATTTCTAAACTTGAAATGTCATCATTCTGCTTTAATATGATTGTTACCAACTCATTTGTTTTTACATGGAAAAATCGGGCAAAGAATCTTGGTGGAGAGTCTCCTGATGGGGCAACGTTGTTCATAATGACCCATCAGAAGAAAGATGGGAGTGTTGTGAATGGGGAGTCGGCTCATGTTATTGTATGTAGAAATTTATCAATCATTGACATCTTAGTTAATATTTTTCATTAAGTCATGATATTGAACAACTTATTTAATGTTTTCTACACTACAGGAAATGATCGAGGAGTTATGGGCAACTCAAACTGCTGAGTCCTCTCATAGTAGCACTGCCCGAGACGATCTCTTATCCTAGATATTGGGACCAGAAAATCCAGGTCGTCACCGCAAGATGGGGTTAGGTCCCACAGCTTCCACGTTATGGGGCACGAGAAATACCATTGCAGAACTCAGGAGGGAGACTGATGAGTTAGGACGACACATGAATGAGCAGGTAGAGCAACTGGTGGAGTGGATGAAAGAACAGATGGCTAAGCATCTAGAGCAGATGGAGCAATGGATGACAGAGCGAATAACGGAGCAACGGATGACAGAGCGAATAACGGAGCAGATGATGGCACGAATGAGAGATACTATGAACTCATTGGCTGCAACGGACCAAACTTCAGGCAATGTACTAAATGTAGAGGCTAACTCAGTATCCACTCCTAGGGATAGACCCGAGGCTGAGGGACCTCAGTCGAAGGTTCCGAAGAATCAATAGGTAGTTTTTTTGCTGGGATTCATTTTTGTGTGATCTTTTACATGTATATTTATTTTTTATTACATTTCATGAGTTTTTTATAGTTCACCATCATGGGTTTTGTGATCCCTTTGTTTTTTGTAGTTCACCATCACTGAATAGTTGGTCCTTTCTTTTTCAGGTCAAGTCGTATTTATGTGTATTTATGTGTATGACATGCGAAAGAATCCAAGAGTTGTCTTGAAATGAGGGTTGCAGATTGGAAAAAGGTGGGCCATGCTTTTTTGCTTCATGCTTTGTTTGCTAATGAACTCCATTAGTTAGTGGCTTATAGTTGGTTATTATGTTGACTTCTGATATTAGCAAACTTTCAAGAACTAATGTGTTACTTCTTAGTGATTGCCTTGGAGATCTAGGAATGTCTGATGGTTTGAACTATGAAAACCAAATTGCTATTGGATTCTTGTAAGTAAATCACTGCCTTTCTGTCTTTTGTAGTTATGTAGGAAAAATGTTTAGGCATTCCCATGTATGATGCACATGCAATTTTCTAGTGTGTGCATGCTCACACACACAATACAATTCCACACACATGGGAAACAAAGCACAATTCATGATTCTTTTCAACTTCTTATTTTTAAAAAACAGGCGATTCCTTGCTCCTGCTTTTTGCGAAACTGCAACTAAAGTTCTTGTCCTGATGATGGTTTCAAAAACAGGCAATGCCAAGAACAACCACCTATCAACTTCTTTATTGCTCAGTTCTAGTTTCTGGAGCGACTACTTGTCGTCCATGGGCACTGATGCTATAAGAGGATTACCCAAATGGTAAGAACTACAAAATCCCTTCTTTCTCTACTTTCACTCAACACAAAATTGTATATTTATATGGGTTGCATGGCTAATTTGTACTCGTGGAAACTACATTGCATTCAGATTTGTTATTTCTTTTATAAGAATATTTTATTTTGCAACGATTTTATTTTGTAGTTTAAACTTAATACCTGACTTTTCTGAGTTCTTTGCCAAACCTACCTTGTTCCTACATTGTTCTCATTTTTGTGAGGGTTTTTGTTCTTTATATTACGAGTGATCAAAGGTAAAGTTGAGGATGTTGAATTGCCTGAGAAAGTGGACGTTCTGATTTCTGGGGCTATATGATTTAGAAGGGTGTTCTCAAATGACCATGATGTAACTTCTGCAGTGTTAACAAGGTATGATTATGAAATAATTTGATTCAAGTGATTGAATTTGGTAATTTACCTCATGAACTGTGAATCCCACTGTGGATGGAGCATATCACTAAAAATCCACTTACCAAAAGCAATTCTAACCATCCAATTAATTGCTATCAAATGGATGGTTCAAAGTAAAATAGTGAGTGGCTCATATTTGAAGAGAGAGAAAATCATATGGTTAAACTTATTTTCTCACTGTACTTTTTCACTTATGCTCCATACACAATTGAGTCAACGATTTCAGTGGTCCAGATTGCATTACGAGTATGCCATGTTATATGCAATTTCTCACTCGTGTGCCATATTTCTAATCACATCTATAGTACAAACTATTTTCTTTGAATTCAAATTACAAACATTTATAATAGATGTTTATGATAGATTATTCTCATTTCTGGAGTCAATGAAGTACACTTCTGTAATATCAATCCACTGCGACTGATATATTGAGTTTATAATCATCACAGTGGGAGGAGCTTCAAGGTGGGTTTGAGTAACTGGATTTGCAGCATGTGTTCATATTTGGCAGGTGATTCATCCAGCACTGAATGTTTTAGCTAATCTTGTTTGCCCTCCTCCTTCGATCAGCAACAAACCTTCTGTGCTTGCACAAGGTCAGCAATCTATATCAGTTCAGACCTTTTTCCTGTGAACTGTTACTTGTAGTTATAAATTGTCAGTTTTCCTTTTTCCTGTGAACTGTTACGTGTAGATAAATGGTCTTAGTTGAATTTGTTGCGGTTATGTTTCAAAAACTTGTTCCATCAGCAGAATTCCAACCAGAATACCATATGCTACCCTAAAATCAGTTAGAATATTTCCCAGTTTCAGGAAAAGTTGTAGATAACTAAACAAAACGAAGTCCTAGGAATTTTATGTCGATGGGAACAAAGCCTTAATTGCATTATTTTCCTTTTCGGAATTCATTTTTCTTCATTTGTTTATTATCTCTTTGGACATCTAATTTAAAAGCCTTTACCATTACATGATAGTTATGGCTATTATAACAGTTAAATTTGAAGAAAATAAAACATAGAAAAGTCGGCAAAATCTACAATATCTGCTTTACATCAACCATTCCAATTTCTTCTATTAATGACCATTAATAAGATGGGTGTTTTTGAAGAAATGGCCGCTATAGCAGTTTCTACAATCATGCTTTTAACTTAAGCTACATTCGGATGTGCAGTTGATTTAAATTAAATTCCAACAAGTAAGATATCCAAAATTGGATTACTCCCACTTTATTTAGTGAGTGATATGTTCCAAGTTGCAATTGCATTTATTTTAAGTTGGACTTGAAACAAAAACAATTGCAACAATGTTGAGAGAAAACTGCTGCATCTATAATCAGAAAGTTGTTACGATTGTTTATTTCCACTCTGTTGCATCTTATTATCTTAGTTGAAGTTTGTATGTCCAACCTTATTGTAGTTTTGCTTTGAAGAAAACTATGCTTGCATTGCAGTGTTTTAGATATTTTTTCCCTTTTCCTTTTTCGAAGTTGGATGTTGTATCTTGGATACCATTTCTCATTTTGGTTATTGGATTGGCATTATGAATGCAGATGGAAGGACAATCAAGTAATACAAGATTCGTGAATTCCCAATATGTTTGTTATCCTTGGGTTTTCATATTGCTTTATGAGAAGCTGTGCCGGCATTAAAATTAATTTACAAGATCCATGTTTGTAGTTTAAACTTTCTTGAAGAATTAGATTGTTTTGAGAGCTTATATAATCATCCCTAGAGATTTTTTACTATTTTTTCACTTGATTTTGCAGTTGATGTGGTCTACTATCATACAAGTTAACTAGATGGTACTTTTACATGTATTGTTTTATCTGGGAATTTATAAGTCATAGAGAATCTGGGTGTGCGTGTGTATGTCAGAGTCTATCTTTATCAGTAGAAAAAAAGTGATAGATGGCTCTGTCCTTTTCTAGAGCCACTCCCTCTGAATGTTTTGGAGTCCATGACTAGAACATATCTCTCAGGAAGATTGGAACTATGCCCAACAGTGGTGGCTTACAACCAGCTTCTCCTTTGATGTCAGAGTCTATCTTCTTTTTTTTTTCTCCCGCTGTAAGTATCCATAAAATTACATGTCCTCTGAGATTTGGATGGTTATAAGCACAATTGAACTGGTATGCTCCACCATACATGGACTAAAAAAAATTACCTTCCTAGCACATTTGAAGTGTCAGCTATTAGGTCCCTAATCAAACAGTTTGTGAAGAACCATGGTGTGTGCATTGAATAAACTTGAGTGAGACGTGTTCAAGAAGGTCCTACACACATCTCACTTAACCATTGCCAAGATTACATTGACCTGATGTTCTAACAGGTTAAAAGCAGAGTTATTTCTGTTTTTGTTTTTGGGTTCAGTCACTTTCTTGGGTTGTAATAGGGAAGATAGCATGGGGAGTTGTGTTCATTTGACACATGGACAATCGCACACAAGATTATTGCTAATGGTGAGTTCTTCTTCTTTGCAGATGCTTTTAGACAACCGAACAAGCTGTAGTTGTTCATCAGCCAAGCAAAAGTCATACCCAAATCTTGTGTTGTGACTTTGTATTATTTGTGGAACCTAATGTTGTGTAATAGTTTGATTGAGTTTATTTTGAAAACTTTCAATGGTAAACAAGTGAGATTGATTGTTTGATTGAGTTGTTAACTATTTTGTTGGTGTTATGGCTTTCATGATTGATTGTTTCATGAGTGGATTGAATGAATGGATTAGTAGTTTAAATAAATATTTTAAAAAAATAAACATTTTTAGCCTCAATTTGTAACCGAGGCTTGGATTTAGCCTCGGTTGTTGAGAACCAAGGCTGAAATTCCTGTGGCTAAAGGCTTTAGCCTCGGTTGTTGAGAACCAAGGTTAAAAATAAATTTAGCTTCAATTGGAGGCAACCGAGGCTAAAATTTGGATTTAGTCTAAGTTGGAAAACAATGGAGGCTAAAATTTTGATTTAGCCTCATTTCGAGAAAACTGAAGCTAAAAAGGTCGTTTAGCCTCACCTGAAGAACCGAGGTTATAAAAGTCATTTTAGCCTCGGTTGCTAAAACTGAGGCTAAAGCCTTTAGCCACAGGGGTTTCAACCTCGGCTTGGATAACTAAGGCAAAACTGAGGCTAAAGGCTTTAGCCTCAGTTTCTAACCTTTTTAGCCTCAATTTTGAACTTAGGCTAAAGCCCCCTTTTCTTGCAGTGATCATATAATAAAATAACCCACTTGGTAAATGCTCAAGTATTAGCCATCTTCATTGAGTTGACCTCATAAGCTTTCGGTCATGATTAGAATTGCGGCCAAAGGCCCACAGCCAGCGCCTGTACGCCAGTACATAATGTCTATGTATATCATTCGAATGTCCTTAGTCAATGAGGCAATGTGAGGCCTGAACCTAGCAGGCAGGACCAGACTTCGGCAGGCGTATTTAGCTTATGAGCTGTGCAGAGAAGAGCCCAGCATAGCTTATTTACACCCCTAGTTGGAATCCTCCATGATTCATTATCCAGTTAATTTCCCAATTTTTGCCAGCATTGTTCAGAAGAAAATTGGAAATGTCCAGTACATAAAATATTAAAATATTTCCTCATGACAAGCGTCGTGAAAGTTTCAAGTTTAACAATTGTGATGCAGGCCTGCACTACTTTTTTACGATTTTTTAAACACTAAAGTGAATCAGGGAGTTACGATACACCCCTTTGGAGGAAAACAAGAATATATTTTTGGTGAGGAATTGCAGGGTCCTGCTCATTTGCAGTGTATACTTTGGTGATGTCTAGGATCGCATACATGTGGGGCCCATAGCTGTGTGACCAAAATCATTGATTTGATGGGGGCCAATGTGGATGGGGAATGCCTTGGAAATCCTCCAAGGAGGAAACCCAAACCCCTTTATATGGTAGCCTACAGTACAATTTTTATTTCTATTTTTTAAGGGGGGGTATCTTCCGATCTGAATGGTTTTCAATGACATACCCCACCAAAGGTGGATTCAATCAAAAGAATGATCTTGATCACAAAACCATGGTCACCACATGCATGGAATCCTCATGTAGAACCTTACAAATCCTCTGTTTTGGTACTCATGAAATGAAGTTTTAGACTTAGTGTGATGCTTTAATCTCCCCGGCCTGCTTTGCTGGACCCGTTACTTCTCTTCCACCGCTTTCATCTTTCCTGTTGAAATCAAAGCCTTGGAACTTGACCTCAGCAGTCCGGTAGTGACTACCAAATGCAGTGCCAAAGCTCCACCCTAGGCCAAGCCCTACTCCACAGCCTCCACCTTCATATATGAAATTTTCAATTGAACATTAACACACAATCACTACAAGAAAAAGGGGCTTTAGCCTCGGTTCAAAACTGTGGCTAAATAGGTTAAAAACTGAGGCTAAAGCCTTTAGCCTCAATTTTGCCTCGGTTATCCAAACCGGGGTTGAAACCCCGGTGGCTAAAGGCTTTAGCCTCAATTTTAGCAACCGAGGTTAAATTGACTTTTATAGCCTCAGTTCTTCAAGTAAGGCTAAAAACCTTTTTAGCTTCAATTTTCTCGAAATGAGGCCAAATCAAAATTTTAGCCTCCATTATTTTCAACTAAGACTAAATCCAAATTTTAACCTCAATTGCCTCCAACCGAAGCTAAATCTATTTTTAACCTCGGTTCTCAACAACCGAGGCTAAAGCCTTTAACCACGGGAGTTGTAGTCTCAGTTTAGGTAACTAAGGCAAAACTGAGACTAAAGATAGATTTAGCCTTTGTTGACATCAATTGAGGCTAAAATCAATTTCTAACATCATTTATCAATAATCGAGCCTAAATCATTTATTTTAACCCATTCATAAACCTATGCATATTCAGTGGCCATTGATCAAATGGCTTGCATTTTTATTCTCATAAGGTAACAACTCATGGAGAAAAACATGAGAATCACACCGACTTTTCAAATTGAAATTTTAGTTTCTATTTGGAATAGAAATCTGGGGAAAAAAAAAATCAACAACTGAAGCTTTGATCAATCGTCATCACTGGATTCTACTTCAGATTGCTAGATCTTGACTGCAACAACTGAAGCCTCTGGTCCATCTCAGAGAAATCAGCCAACATGATGGAGCTGTAGTTGGGAGAGATCTGGTGCGTCATCGGCAGTGGAAGCTTTCCTCTGCCAACGACCATAATCACAGGATCGATGAATTCAACATCAACATAGCTGCTATTTCCAACAACTTGTTGCAGATTCAAATTAGCTAACTACCAAGGAACGATACTGTGCAGCTGAACCTGCCACAACATCACTAGTAGCACTATAACTTATAGTGCGAGCACTATAGCATCTCTCTTTTGTACCACTCTACATGTATGTTATTACTTATTACCCAACCAAGTAAGCTAGCTAGCCATGCATCATTCATGTATGCATGAATAAATTTGTATCCAACAGTAGACCAGCAGGGCTATCCACTAAAACAGAGTTGCAAGTACCCTCAAAGAAGTTAAATTGAAAGATACTTCTGCTCTATTAGTTTTAATAGCTGATTCTACATCTGATTGGATAATTATCAACTAGAGATATGCTGTAGGCATAGATTTCAAAAGATCCTAGCTTCATGTTTATCAATCAGCCCACAACGAGTACAGAACATAAATGGCAATGACATGTCAGAAGTTATATCAAGATTTTCTTTTTTGGAGTTCCAATATCAGCTTTTCTTGGTGGAAAACCAAGTGCTGCATTGGAAATATTCCACTTTTTCCTCATATTGGTTCCACAAGAAATTCCAAAGTGCTGATTTTCAACAATTACTACACAAAATCTACCAAAATTGTTATAGGCTTAATGCAAGAAGTGTTGTAAGAACACAAAATTCGCACCAATCAGATGATTCTAACTATCAGATCAATTGCCCACAAAATGGATGGTTGGTATTATTTATTGAAAACAGATCCCATCAACAATTTGATTCATCAATTTGTAGGGGAGTATAATGGATCACTTGCAGTTCTAAAGAATCAGTTTTATCAAACCTACCAAAAACGAACTAGATGGATTGCATCATCCAATTACTGTTGAATCTTCAATGGTAGCTTTGTAGGGGAGAAAGGAAGGATTCTGCAACTAAGCTTTCGAAATATTGTCAGTATCTGATACCTTGTTGGAACCATGGCAATTCCCATTTGTTGTCAAAGAAACTAGATTATTGTGGTTGTCCTTAACATTTCTTTCTTCTTCTTTAAAGCTAGGGAAACCAAGGATTCCCGGTTAAGAGGCGGGAATCTCGCTCTAGTCCATTTGCACAATGTGTCACTTATAATTCACTTTAGCCCAAATCTGATTTTTGAATTTCACAAGTTTACGCAGAGATACATGATGCAATCAGAATGTCAACTATGGGGCCAATCTATTGAACAGGTTAAATTGTTTTTCCTAGGATTTGACTTAAATTATAGTCCCCAACAAAGCTCTCAAGTGTTTTCTACCCATTATCATAGTTTTCGTAAGCACCAGTCATTGAATTCATGGAAGTTATTTAAACATTGTTGATTATAGTTAGTAACTTGCACATGCCAATATTACAACTAGACTGCATATGAGGGGGCAGAATAAAACTGAAAGGTTAGCACTTGTATTAAACAAGCAAACACGCCACGGAAAGGCACGTTTTATATAGATGGTGAGATGACCATTCCAGCTTGGAACAGAGGCTCTCCAGCAGACCTTAAGCAGAACTTAAAAAAATGAAAGAACCATTGCCAACAGCAAGCAGGCTGAACCAAGCACGCCTGCTGATTGACCAGCAAGACTGGCAATACGTAAAAGAAAGGGTGTGGAAACAGACAAACTGGATGTGCCACATGCATGGCAGCCATTCACATACAATTCTAGAAAACTAATCCCCAAATGAAACATGGATATAAATTAACCACGGTCATAGAGATGAAAAAATTTTACGAAGAAGAAAAATTCCTGGCCTTAAGTTGCCTAGTCTAACATTCTAACAAATCATTGTTAGACTTGTTAACATTAAATCACAAATTTCAACATTGAATGTGGGAATAAAATGGCCAACAGTAAGCAAAAGCAATAAATGTCTCCCTGATGGGCATGTATGGACCCTGGACCTGGGTAGCTGAGGCCAACTCCTCTGCACTAGAATCTCCATTCTTGAATTTGCCAGGTTGCCTTGGGACAAAAAACCAGCTTGGCCTTATATTCAATAAATGAAAACAAACAGGAAAAAAGCTCCATCAAAAAAGAAAAAGAAAAAGAAAAAAAGAAAACCCATGAGCTAAAAAACATCAAAATAAAAACCCAGAGCACAAATATATTACACAAGAGAAGGACAAAAAAAAAATTATAAAGTACATCAATATAATTAAAAAGTAAAAAACATCAAATGATGTTTTGCCTATCGATTTCAAGGAAACAATTATTTGTCCAAAAAGCGGAACAAATCTGCACAACTTGCACTATCCACAGGATACAACTTGGGATTCCATCAAGAAAAATATCTACAAGTAGCATCTATACAACCAAGCATGTGAAGGAGAATATCCCATGCAGTAGAGTTTCTTACCGGAGTTTCACCCTTTTGGACTGGAGGAGCATACTCAGGATCTCCTGGTTCAGCAAAATTGCTCACAAACTGTGCCATGCCTACAAAGAAATAGAAAAATGAATTTGCATACTATGACGATCACTGATATCATATATCAGATGTTATCACCAAAGGTTGATGTTCTCACCAAAGGTACCAAATATTTGGAATCTGGATAAATTTATATTAGATGACGATCACTGATATCATAAGTAGTAATTTGTTATCCTAAATGATCTTGACAAGCGAATCATTTGCATACTGCATTTAGAGATTGTAATTTAGGGCTATGTGACTTTAAACTATATTTAATGTTCCTTATGTTTGCCCTTCCCCAATACAATCTAACATCTTGTTCTCATCCCTTTAAGATGCTTCCTTTCATTCTGATTAAGTGCATAGCAATCTGTCTTATCGTATGTATTCAACTTTAAGTCTAGCACAACTCATCTCTCAATGTACCTCTTGTAGCACAGATGGGTCTTCAGAAATTATAGATGAAAGTTTGATTAGTCTATCGAGTCCACCTTGGTTGACCTAGCATTCATAGCAATATAAATCATCATCAACAATATTATCATTGGCCTGCAACAAAAATTATAATAACTTCAAATAAAATGAAAGCTAAAACATTGTGCTTATAATTAGTAAAGCCATTCATAGCAAGTAACTTAAAACATTGTGCTTATAATTAGATTTGTACCAGGTTGGCATGTAGAGCCACAGAGGAGTGAACCACTTACATGTATGCATCATTAAAAGCTTACAAGAGGGAGAGGCTGAAAAGGCCAAGCTATATGTCCTAGAGGGGGGGTGAATAGGACAATGCCAAATAAAAACTAATAACAGCGGAATAATAAAGAAAATGATAGCCAAATTAAATAACAATGCAGGAAAGAAAAATAACCTCAAAATTCAGATCTTGAGAGGTTGATACAAACGTTGTTCTAAGGACAACCTTACACCAAAAACAGAGTTTATGGTAGGACAACCTTATTTCTAGAAAGGTCTTTGTATCAACTCTCAAATCGAAGAGGAATACAGAATTAAATATAAACTGAAATGAAATAACTTGTAATTAAAAATGTATTGTTCTAGGGACAGCCATACACCATAAAAATGGCAGGGCAACCTTGCTGGAACAACTTTCAAATGAAATTGAAAATCAAGCTTATAAAGGAATAGCAGAAAGTAAATTCTAAGCTATTACAACATTCTCACAAAGCTTGAAATAATTACAACATTCACCACCATACATACATCCCACAAAAAGAATAAAAAATTAGAAGAATAAAACAATCAACCACAACTCAAGGGATTATAGTGGTTCGCCTGTGTGTTCACCAACTGTTATACAACAGCCACACAAAAAGCTACTCCACTCCTAATATCCTCACACAGGGGATATTAGCGTTCACTAAAAATAGGTTTTCCCAGGTTCACCCAAAACCCTTACAATTGTGTCTTTGTCTGTGGGCTTACACAATTAAAAAACCCCACTTCTGAGTTTTCCTGGCTTTCCTCAGATAACCAAAATAACAAGATTTTTCTGGCAAATCTTGAAAGAAACCAAAATAATAGAAAGGAATTTACAATATGTAAAATACCTAAAAATCTCCTTCGTTGTAGCAACCCGGTAGAACCAAATCAAAGTAGATGATTGAATGTCCAAGTTCAATGTCCAGTACTCGATTACAATGGTTCTAATTCTAATAGATTTTAAATTAAACCAAATAGGGCTTGCCTTAATTGATTTTGATTCCAAAGAAAGGGAATAATAATTCCTCTTTATCAAATCAGATTGGAATATAAGAAACAAAATCAATTAAATAAAGCTAAGGAAAGAGAATATTAAATAAGCACACTTAGCTTAGATGGAGCACAGAATTATCTCTCAGAAGTTCGACGAAGATTGGCTTGAATACTTTAATTAAATCGATGATTTCTTCTGAGATTCGTGCACTATTTATAGGTGAGAAGATCGGGTCTTCGACTGGTCTAGAGTGCTCTTCGACTAGTCGAAGCTCTAACAGATATTTGAAAAATTCGGCGGGATATGCTCAGACCGTTCTACGACTGGTCGTAGCCCTCCTACGACTGGTCGTAGGTCACCTACGACTGGTCGTAGGTTTCCTTCGACTGGTCGTAGGTCCTGAATATCTTCGCTGGACTTCGAGTCGTAGATTCTACGACTGGTCGAAGATGTAGAAACACTGTTCCTACGACTGGTCGAACAGATTCCAGGACTAGTCGAAGGCTAACAGATTTTATCCGGAATTTGTAACAAACTTACGACTGGTCGAGGAATTTCTTAGACTGGTCGAAGCAAGTCTAGGACTAGTCGAAGAAGACCTAAGACTGGTCGAAGAACAGACCAATCACATGTAAAATAACATTCGGCTTATGTATCCGAAATGACCTACTTCTAAAGTCATCCTATGGTCAAACAAACCTCAATCATGAAGTATGGACATTGAAACAAGAGACCATTAAGAATGAGCCTTGAAGTCTCAGTCTTGAAGTCTTGATTTCAGCTTGAGTCTTGCCTTGTACTTTCTTTTCGGCTTGAGTCTTATTTTGTGAGCAGTTCTTGCATTCAAGAGTCTTGTCTTGTGATCAGTTCTTTCATTCAAGATCTTGAGTCTTGTACTTGAGAGTTTTGCTTGATGTGAGCTTAGCTTGTTCATGAAGTCTTGAATGTTGATCCTTGAGAGAGCTTCACTTAAGCAGGTTATATAAAACATAACAGAGATTTTGTCACCACAAATTTGACAACTTACAGGGATATAAACTATAGCACTTACAATCTCCCCCTTTGTCAAATTAGTGACAAAACACATAACCAAACAAAAGTAAATCAAGTGGTTAATACATGCAAATCAATATTCAACATTTAACATTCAACCAGTCTCAGCTCAGCTTCATTCAACAAGATCACATATACTCCCCCTAACTCCCCCTGGGTAACATAACCACTGCTATTCCCCTCACATAATCACATTAAGAACAAACCATTCTCCCCCATTTTGTCACAATATGACAAAGGAGAACTAAAGAAAGGAAGTCATGAGAGGAAATATGAGGAAGTAAGAGAGTATAGCAAAAGAAATATTCAGAGCTACATAGAGATACTCAAGATAGCATCACATATATCCAGCATTACATCAAGAACAAATATTCAGCATAATACATAAATAGAATCCAACTCATAATCAGCCAAGTGCTAAGAAGAAAGTTATTACAGACCAAAAAGACTCATAAAAACTAGTCAGAATTAGAACTTGAAGATGGAGCCGGAATAGAAGGATCAAGTTGGTGCATGCCTTTGTTCAAGCGCCTAAGATATTTGCGCATATACTTGAATTGCAAATCATGAGCAACAGACATGTTTTCCAACTTAACATTTATATCCTCAACTCTACCTTCTAATGCACTCAGACGTGCATCAACATTAGATGGTACAAAATCTGGATCATTAGCAGAGTCAGAATCCAGTTCCTCAAAAATGTCATCCATATTAATATCAACACCAGCTTCTTCAGGACCACCACCACCACCACCACCTTGTTCAGGAAGTAGATCCAACTTCATCTTATTAATATTTGTATTGTTGAAGATTAGATGATGGATTGGTGCTTCATCAACAGGCATATCGACTAACATATGAGTAACCAATACAGTCATAAAGTATACAAATGGAATGTCACTATGACCAGGATGGAGATGAAACTGAAGAATAAAATGACAGATTAAGGAAGGCAAACAAATCTGAGTACCATTTGAGATAGCATGGATAACACGAACCATAAATGAAGTCAGGTCAGATTTATACTCAATTTGAAGTGAAACCCGTGCTCCACGACTGGTCGTATAAACCCCAAAAATTCAATATACTTGCAAATTTTACAAAAATTGAAATATAATCTAGCAAATATATACAATATTATACAAGAAGGCATACATTATCAATTTAAAATGCACATGCCAAGATCAAATTTCATCTTTTTGAACCTGCTTTTATCAAGAGGTTTTGTGAAAATATCAGCACGTTGATCTTCAGTAGGAATATATTCTAGAGATATAACATTTTCTTCTACTAATTCCCTTATATAATGAAATCTAATGTCAATATGCTTAGTACGAGAATGCTGAATAGGATTTTTTGAAATATTTATCGCACTGAAATTATCACAATGTAATAACATAGAATCCTGTTTAATTCCATAATCACTTAGCATTCTTTGCATCCAAACAAGCTGTGTACATGCATTACCAGCTGCAATATACTCAGCTTCAGCTGTTGAAAGTGAAATAGAATTTTGTTTCTTACTAAACCAGGAAACTAGACAATTTTCAATGAAAAAACAACCACCACTGGTTGATTTTCTATCATCTAGATTACCAGCCCAGTCGAGTACCCAACTAATTGAACATTGGTTTCATGAGGATACCAGAGACCAAGATTTACAAAATTGCGACATATCTAATAATTCGCTTAACAGAATCAAGTGAGATTCTTTTGGATCGATTGATATCTTGCGCAAATACCAACACTTAGAGAAATATCGGTCTACTAGCAGTTAAATATAACAAACTGCCAATCCGACTCCGATAAACTTCTGAGGCACCATTTTTACCATTAGAGTCTTTTGATAGTTTCAGGGTAGTACTCATAGGAGTATCAAAATTCTTGCCATTCTTAAATCCAAATCTTTTGATTAGATTCAAGGCATACTTAGATTGAGAAATGAATATTCCTTTAGATTGTTGCTTTACTTGCAATCCAAGGAAATAAGTCAATTCCCCAACCATGCTCATTTCGAACTGTGATTTCATCAAATCTGCAAACTCAGTAGTCAAGTCAGTACAAGTTGATCCATAAATGATATCATCAACATAAATCTGTACCATTAAGATATGATCATTATGTTTCTTAACAAATAGAGTTTTATCAACAGATCCCATTTGAAAATTATGAGTTAAAAGAAATTTTGTTAGTTTCTCATACCATGCCCTAGGTGCTTGTTTTAATCCATAAAGTGCCTTTTTAAGCCGATATACATGATCAATATTTTTGGAATCTTCAAATCCCATTGGTTGTTCAACATAGACTTCTTCATGTAAATCGCCATTTAGAAAAGCACTTTTCACATCCATCTGATAGATCTTTATCTTTCTAAAACATGCAATGGATATAAATAGTCTGATAGATTCAAGACGTGCATCGGTGCAAAGGTTTCATCGAAATCAATCCCTTCAATTTGAGTATAACCTTGTACCACCAGTCTAGCCTTGTTTCTAATTATATTTCCACATTCATCAGACTTATTTTTGAAAATCCATTTTGTTCCAATGATGTGTTTATCTTTAGGTCTTAGTACGAGATACCAAACATCATTTTTTACGAATTGGTTGAGTTCATCTTGCATCGCAACAATCCAGTTTTCATCAGCCAGAGCTTCTTTTACGTTAGATGGTTCAATTTGGGATGTAAAACATACATAATTACATATATCCTCAAGTTGTCTACAGGTGTGAACACCGGTGAGAGGGTTTCCAAGAATTTGAGTGGTTGGATGATCTTTAACAGTCCTCAACTCAGAATCAATCTGATTCGATGAAGTATTGGGTTTATCAATGATTAGTACTTCATCATTATCTGAATTAGAAATTGGTGTGTTTAAGTGATCATCAATGACAACATTAATGGATTCTTGAATCACGCCAGTCCTTTTGTTCAGGACCCTATAAGCTCGACTGTTTAAAGAATATCCTAGAAAAATACCTTCATCACTCTTCGTATCGAACTTTCCCAAATTTTCACGATCACGTAAAATATAGCATTTGCTGCCAAAAACTCGAAAGTATTTAACAGTAGGCTTTTTATTGAACCACAATTCGTAAGCCGTTTTATTATTATCTTTTCTAGTGTAGACTCGGTTAATAATATAACAAGCTGTGTTGACTGCTTCAGCCCAAAGATTTTTAGAGAGCTTCATGCTATTCAACATGACATTAGCCATTTCTTGAAGCACCCTATTCTTTCTTTCTACAACTCCATTTTGTTGTGGAGTTTTGGGAGCAGAGAATTCATGTAATATTCCTTGGTCGGTACAGAACTTCTCAAAATTGCTATTCTTAAATTCAGATCCATGATCACTACGAATTTTACTGATTTGAGAGGATTTTTCAGTTTGAATCCTTTTGAGAACTTTTCTTACTTCTTCAAGGGTTTCAGATTTATCCCTTAAGAAGACTACCCAAGTGAATCTGGTAAAGTCATCGACTATTACCAAGATGTACTTTTTACCACTACGACTTTCCGTTCTGGTAGGTCCTATCAGGTCCATGTGGAGAAGTTCGAGTGGTCTTGATGTGGTACTTGAATTCACCTTTTTGTGTGAGTTCTTTGTTTGTTTGCCTATTTGGCACTCACCACATATTTTATCTAATTTCTGAATTTTGGGTAAACCTCTTACAAGTTCTCGTTTGCTCAATCGATATAGATTTCAATAATGTACATATCCAAGATGTTTGTGCCATAAGTCGGTCTCGTCTGTATGGACCATGTAACATGTTTGATTAGATGAGCTGGATTCACTAATAATATAGCAATTTTCAGACGTTCTATGTCCAGTTAATATTACAGAACCCTTATTGTTTAGAATTTCACAGCTTTGATTAGAAAACCGAACATTATGGTTATTATCACATATTTGTGATATACTAAGCAAGTTATGTTTTAAACCTTCAACGTATAAAACATTTTTAAACACCGAAAGATTAAAGAGTTGAACTGTACCTTGGCCTATAATCTTGCAGTTGCTACCATCACCAAATGTGACTGAACCATCAGTCATATCTTTCAGATCGGTGAATAACGCTTTGTCACCTGTCATATGCCTGGAGCATCCACTGTCTAGGTACCACTTTGAATGACTTGTTGCTTTGAAAGCAGTGTGAGCAACCAAGCAGGTGACTTTAGGAACCCATTTCATAACTGTTTTGGGTTTAGGAACATAGTTGGTCTTCTTTTGTGTATATTTGTAGGAATGACCTATAGAGTTAGATTTTAATAGCTCCTTGAGTAAATCAACTATCTTTTCAGCTAGTGGATTTTGATTCTGATTAAAGTTGACATGGCTGTTTCTAGGTTTTTGAAAAGTTTTTGAATTTTTAGAAAAATCTTGATAAGTACTTTTCCCTTTTGAGTTTGAGGACTCTCCTTTAACAAACATAGGAGGAGTATACTTTTGTTTAGGAGATAAATTTTTATCATATCCCAACCCGGATCGATCGCCACATTTTCTTGATCTGGATAACAGTTTTTCTAACTTTGGATCACCTTGGGCATATTTCCATGTGTCCTTTAAACTCAGAAGAGAAGATACTTCAGTTTTAAGATTCTCAATTTCAGATTTTAAATCAACAATTAGTGAGTTTTTGAATTCCAAATCACATTTTGATTTTTCAAAACTATCTGAAATTTGTGATTTTTCTAAGACAAGTGAATCAAAACAATTTTTGAGTTTAGAAAACTTTTCTTTTTGAAGTTTAAGTTTGTAACAATTTTACAACTTTCCTTATATAGGGCATTGTAAGCATCTTGAAGATCATCTTCATTTTCACATTCACTATTCAGATTTTCTTCACTTGTAGAGTCATTATCTGAAAATGTGAATTTGGCTAGAGTCATAAGAGCTTTGACCTCATTGCCCGACTCAATTTCAGAATCTTCTGATTCAGAAGAACCTTCAGAATCAGATGATTCATCCCATGTAGCCAACATACCCTTCTTCTTGGGTTTGTCCCTTTTAGGACATCTATTTGCTAAGTGCCCATATTCTAGACAGTTGTAACATTGACTATCTTTCAAGGTTTTTCGAGATTTGGGTCTAAACTTCTTTTTGTCATTTGATTTTTGAAAATCAACCCTTTTCTTGCTTTTGAAAATCTTATAAAAATTTTTAGCTAAAAGAGCCATATCATCTTCTGAATCAGAATTTTCTTCTGAATTACATTTAGAAGATTTTAGTGCGATAGATTTTCCTTTAGGAGCTTTAAAGTTTAACTCGTAGGTTTGTAGTGAACCAACTAGTTCTTCAACCCTCATATTATCCGTATCACGAAGTTCCTGGATTGCGGTTACTTTAGAATTGAACCGTTCAGGAAGTGAGCGTAGTATTTTTGTACACACTTTACTTTCTGGGATTTTATCGCCAAGACCCCACATTGAGTTTACAATGTCATTCAATCTAGTGTAGAAGTCCATAAACATTTCATTTTCCTCCATATGAATTTCTTCAAATCTAGTTATGAGGAGTTGGACTTTAGATTTTTTGACAATTGTAGTACCCTCGTGTGTCATTTCTAATACATCCCAAGCTTGCTTTGCAGTATCACAAGAGATGATTCTTTTGAACTCATCCGGTGATAGTGCGCAAGTAATTGCATTTAGTGCTTTAGCATTTACACTACTCTCACTTTTCTGAAGGGTGGTCCATTGGTAATATGGTGTGGTTTTCATAGATTTTGAACCATCAACCCCAGTAACTTCCATGATAGGAGGATTCCATTCAGTCACTGTGGCTTGCCACACATTTTCATCCATTGATTTGAGGAAGATCCTCATTCTGGCTTTCCAATAAGCATAGTTGGAGCCATCAAAGGGTGGAGGCCTAGTGACTGAAAGGCTATCAAAATTTGACATCTTAAATAGCTTAAATCGTTAGCTCAGGAATTAAATCCAAAAAAAAAAAACGAGCTATTAGGCTCTGATACCACTTGAAAAGGCCAAGCTATATGTCCTAGAGGGGGGGTGAATAGGACAATGCCAAATAAAAACTTATAACAGCGGAAT
Organism: Magnolia sinica; assembly: GCF_029962835.1. Classification (NCBI taxonomy): domain Eukaryota; kingdom Viridiplantae; phylum Streptophyta; class Magnoliopsida; order Magnoliales; family Magnoliaceae; genus Magnolia; species Magnolia sinica. The sequence continues at coordinate 34,790,243 of NC_080583.1, forward strand.
AATAAAGAAAATGATAGCCAAATTAAATAACAATGCAGGAAAGAAAAATAACCTCAAAATTCAGATCTTGAGAGGTTGATACAAACGTTGTTCTAAGGACAACCTTACACCAAAAACAGAGTTTATGGTAGGACAACCTTATTTCTAGAAAGGTCTTTGTATCAAGTCTCAAATCGAAGAGGAATACAGAATTAAATATAAACTGAAATGAAATAACTTGTAATTAAAAATGTATTGTTCTAGGGACAGCCATACACCATAAAAATGGCAGGGCAACCTTGCTGGAACAACTTTCAAATGAAATTGAAAATCAAGCTTATAAAGGAATAGCAGAAAGTAAATTCTAAGCTATTACAACATTCTCACAAAGCTTGAAATAATTACAACATTCACCACCATACATACATCCCACAAAAAGAATAAAAAATTAGAAGAATAAAACAATCAACCACAACTCAAGGGATTATAGTGGTTCGCCTGTGTGTTCACCAACTGTTATACAACAGCCACACAAAAAGCTACTCCACTCCTAATATCCTCACACAGGGACTATTAGCGTTCACTAAAAATAGGTTTTCCTGGTTCACCCAAAACCCTTACAATTGTGTCTTTGTCGTGGGCTTACACAATTAAAAACTCCACTTCTGAGTTTTCCTGGCTTTCCTCAGATAACCAAAATAACAAGATTTTTCGGGCAAATCTTGAAAGAAACCAAAATAATAGAAAGGAATTTAAAATATGTAAAATACCTGAAAATCTCCTTCGTTGTAGCAGCCCGGTAGAACCAAATCAAAGTAGATGATTGAATGTCCAAGTTCAATGTCCAGTACTCGATTACAATGGTTCTAATTCTAATAGATTTTAAATTAAACCAAATAGGGCTTGCCTTAATTGATTTTGATTCCAAAGAAAGGGAATAATAATTCCTCTTTATCAAATCAGATTGGAATATAAGAAACAAAATCAATTAAATAAAGCTAAGGAAAGAGAATATTAAATAAGCACACTTAGCTTAGATGGAGCACAGAATTATCTCTCAGAAGTTCGACGAAGATTGGCTTGAATACTTTAATTAAATCGATGATTTCTTCTGAGATTCGTGCACTATTTATAGGTGAGAAGATCGGGTCTTCGACTGGTCTAGAGTGCTCTTCGACTAGTCGAAGCTCTAACAGATATTTGAAAAATTCGGCGGGATATGCTCAGACCGTTCTACGACTGGTCGTAGCCCTCCTACGACTGGTCATAGGTCCTAAATATCTTCGCTGGAGTTCGAGTCGTAGATTCTACGACTGGTCGAAGATGCAGAAACACTGTTCCTACGACTGGTCGAACAGATTCCAGGACTAGTCGAAGGCTAACAGATTTTATCCAGAATTTGTAACAAACTTACGACTGGTCGAGGATTTTCTTAGACTGGTCGAAGCAAGTCTAGGACTAGTCGAAGCAGACCTAAGACTGGTCGAAGAACAGACCAATCACATGTAAAATAACATTCGGCTTATGTATCCGAAATGACCTACTTCTAAGGTCATCCTATGGTCAAACAAACCTCAATCATGAAGTATGGACATTGAAACAAGAGACCATTAAGAATGAGCCTTGAAGTCTCAGTCTTGAAGTCTTGATTTCAGCTTGAGTCTTGCCTTGTACTTTCTTTTCGGCTTGAGTCTTGTTTTGTGAGCAGTTCTTGCATTCAAGAGTCTTGTCTTGTGATCAGTTCTTTCATTCAAATCTTGAGTCTTGTACTTGAGAGTTTTGCTTGATGTGAGCTTAGCTTGTTCATGAAGTCTTGAATGTTGATCCTTGAGAGAGCTTCACTTAAGCAGGTTATATAAAACATAACAGAGATTTTGTCACCACAAATTTGACAACTTACAGGGATATAAACTATAGCACTTACAGAGGCTACCTAATATAAGCCATACCTTAATGTAAGATGATTGAAACGAACCAATATCAGATTCCTCCTACTGATTTCCTTATCATTAACTTCAACCGATATCAGATTCCTTCTACTGATTTTCCCTCTTAACTTCCCAAATGCAATTGAGTCAGCAACATTTCTTTTAACTGCTTGTGATCCTCATTAGAGATGTTATAGGAGATATTATAAGAGACTTCAAGAGGAACAAGGAAGTGAGATTTTCATCTAAAATATGAGATAGCTAATGAAGGAAAATACATACACTGCTTATAATCTCCATTGCGATCCTCCCTCTCTTTTAACTGCTCCGCTACTTCAGTCTTCATTCACAAAGTTCTGATCTGACATCTCTGCAAACACCCAAATTCTCTTAGGTTTAAATTTACATGATACGAAGCATTTGCAGGCTGTCAATCTTCTTCGTTCTGCCTCTCTCTCTCTCTCTCTCTCTCTCTCTCTCTCTCTCTCTCTCTCTCCTTTTTAATTTTTTTTTTAAATTTTAAATTTTAAATTTTTTTATTTTAATTTTTACAGATCTGATCTAAAAGCTTAGACTGACAACAATCCAAGTTAAAGATATGATGGCGCTGGAGCAGATTTTTCAATCCTTCGAGCTCTTTACAATGTGAGATTTTTTAGGAAAGCACTAATCCGTTTATCTACAGATCTAGATAACAGGGAGACTCAAAATTTTGGGGAAAAAACAATAGATCTTGTTCCAGTACTAAGATCTGAACCTATTTCACCTAAAATCCTTATCCGGTTACAGATTTACAGGATACGAAACCAAATTCCTCTCTAAACCAGACGATCTAGGGTTCTCGATCGAGAAAAAATAGAAAAACAACAAAGAAATTCCAAACAAATCAAGAAAAATGAAATTGAGAGCTAGAACATCCGATCTTCGACGAGATTTAACGAGAAAATACGGGAATAAGAGCAATACCGACCTGCACGTCCGAGAAACGAGAATTTCGAAGCTCCTTTCACCTTCAATCGATGAAATGGTTGGAACTGAAGAAAGAAATGGCGATTTCCGAGCAAAAATCGAGAGAAATGAGGGTTTTGGGAGACTTGCTTGGATTCGCTGACAGACCTTTTGCCCGAAAAGCCTCTGAGTGAAAGGAATGGTGACTTGCTTTTGTAGCTGGGCGTTATGGAAAATAACGAAAATGCAAGGTCGAAAGTACCCTTGCTCCTTTCTTAGTATAATGGCACGTGTCTGGGGCGATGTTGGCCTTAGTTTTCCATAACTGAGGCAAAAAGGGCATTGAACCAGAGAGCTCTGTAGGGCCCACCATGGCACGGCATCTGCTCCATCCATCTCTTATGACAGATTATTTTAGAATAGGACCCAAAATAGTAGGCTGATTTAACACTCCAATGAGCCATAATGCATGGATCAGTGATAATGGGACCATTTACCTTTGAAATCTTATCGTGGCCCACCGTGATGAGTTCGGTAGCCTCAAGAAGGCTTCAATGATAGACGTCTTCAAGAAATTATTTTTCGGCCCACTTCCATAAATGAGTTTCCAACAATGACGGACAGACTTTTAGAATCGGTTACTAACCAATCGAGGCAAAATGACAGACTTTTGGCCTCAGTTACTCACCAACCGAGATAAAAGGATAGATATTTGGCCTCAGTTGTTCACCAACCGAGGCAAAAGGCAAACTTTTAGCCTCGATTTCTCACCAACTGAGGCAAAATGGCAAACTTTTAGCCTCAGTTTCTTACCAACCGAGGCAACATGGGAGACTTTTGGCCTCAGTTTTCAATAACCGAGGCAAAAGGGTAGACTTTTGGCCTCAGTTGCTCACCAACCGAGACAAAAGGGTAGACTTTTAGCCTTAGTTTTCAATAACCGAGGCAAAAAGGCAGGCTTTTGGCCTCAGTTTTCAATAACCGAGGCAAAAGGGCAGACTTTTGGCCTCTGTTGCTCACCAACCGAGGCAAAAGGGCAGACTTTTGGCCTCAGTTTCTGTAAAGCCCTGAAATTCGGGGGTCGAGCATAACTCAGCTCCCGAGTTCCAAAACATCACTTATGCAACATATTTAATGATGAATGTATGTTGACTGTATTAGTACATAAAACATGGAATAGATTAAGCCAAAAACACAGATATGATTCAGGGATAAGTGAATAAAGCAAGCGGAAGACTTATAGTAAAATATGTGTACAAGTGTAAATCCCTGAATTACATATACAAGCCAGATCGTATGAAAGTGTTATTTATCAAAATTATAAGTATCATTTACATCGTTTCAGTTCCCAAAAATAATCCCAGAGATCCCGCGCATCAGACCGAGGCTCGCTAGAACCCGTCTGAAAACTGCATATAGGAGAAGGCAGCCTCGTCATCATCCAGCTCCCGCTCTGCCTCAGACGTCGCATCCACATCTGCAACATCAGAGCCTAAGACAGAGTCTGGTGGGTGTGTAACACCGCCCCAGAAACGTGGGAGTGAGTGATCAACTCAGTGGAACAATAAGGCACTGGTTAACATGTTATCAGTTCAATCAAACAGTAATGATAAAGCAGAACAATTAAATAAATCCTAAGTACTCTTGTTAATGCAAGAATGAATGCAATATGATGCGTGCCCTCACGCGTACACCCTCAGCGTCTTCATCTTACGTTACGCATGACATCGCCTCAAAGTGCGCCACATCTACAAAGCACATGCAAATGCGGTGCATGGATATGATTACCAAGTTGTTATTAGTCCATTTCACACAGCAGGATTGGGAAGCTAAGATACCTTCCTCATATCACCATCCAAACAGTGATCCATACTAGGGTCGTCAATCCTAGACATCTCATACGATCATATAGTTGAGGTCGTAGCAAAGGGCTCGTCACCAATCAATGCACGCCTTTCATGCCTTTACTACCACAATTTGGCTCGTCACCTCCTTGCGGTATCCAGGTATGCTCGAGGTCACTACAAAGGGCTCGTCACCAATCAATGTAGGCCGACAGCACGAATATAGTGTCCCATACCACCATAATCGGCTCACGAGTTTAGTTGCTCACTGGTCACTACGGGGAGGCTCGTCACCCCAGCGTAGGCCGACAGCTCGACCACGGTGTCCCATACCACCATGTCCGGCTCATGAGTCTTGGCGGATCAAGTACCATAGTTAATAGGATTTCACTGGTAAGTTCGGTACCCTAGATTCAAGCAATAGCGTCCATACATGGTAAACATACATCGGACAATCGGGTTACTTGACGAACTCGACTAGCACGAGCGCACGTTGAATTGAACGACATAGAGTGCGCAAACACTCCGCGTGGCCAAACCACTGCCGACAACTCTAATACGGCTCGGGTTCGTCTAATACGTCCTACGTGGTGAAAGCAATCTCAGCCACGAACATAGGGTCAATTACCGATTTCTGGACTAAGGCATAGTCCCAAACACCTTACACTACAACAGATATTCATGTTGAATGTAAAACAGTAATGGAACAACAACTCAAATCATGGTACATACACATCTGAAGAATATCAACTTAACATAAATGTAAGCATAGGAGATGCTTGAATTTAAATAACATGGAATATAACTGCATAAAGGAAATCATGCGCATCCATAGGAGTATTGAGAATCACTTCTCAATGCCCACAACTAGTGTAATAAGTTACACTTAGATCATTCATGCATTTCTACAAACACTTAGCATACATGGAACAACATACATGGCGTATGTTGGAATACATGCACTTAGGCAATTCCTTTTACTAAGGAGTTGTCATACATGCATCTAGCATACATACATGACAAATAATCATGGCAAACACAAGTGCATATTTTATACGTATACGGTACTTTATAAATACACATAGAATACACAAATCTCAATATAGCACATGCATATCAGGAAAGCAACGTAAACACAACATTTGGCATGTGAAATCTCATCCATAACAAGAATAAATCACTAACTGGGATTGAAAGCCTTGAAAACCATAACCTATACACTTAAAGTCCGCACCTTAAGCGAAGAAAGAACCACCGAACTGATTTAGACGAGTTGTCTTCGTCAACGGCGCTAGAATACCCTAAAATAAGGATAGAAATGAGATACAACAACACCAAGACTAATCTAAGCTCTAACACAGGTTAGGGTTAGGTTAACTTACCCCAAAAGAACTCAGAATCGTCGGGAGAACGATTCAAAGTGAAGGTTCAAAGATAAAGAAGAACAAGGAAGAATCCAAGATGATTCACCAACTTATCTCTGTCACTCTCTCTCTTTTCCACTCTCTTTCCAAGCTAGGGTTAGAGAAAATTCGTATGGAAAAGAGAGCTAGGGTTTAAGGACTATAAATAGGCCTTAGAATGATGGAAATAACCCCAGGGACAAGGTATACTTCGGTTATAACCAAAGCACGCCTTTCTCGATCTAACGAAGCACTTCTGGTGGGCCTATAACCACGAAAGGTCTGACTTAAGCTCCTTGACCATGGATCTAGGTCAAGCTGAGTTTTCATACCGACTGGCTCTTCAGATCAGCCGTGGCGGACCACACTCAATTCAACGGTCACGGAAACTCGATCAGGTCCACAAGCACTAGGATATGCCTGGGCCAACTATCCTGATCAGAGGATGAAATTGGGTCAGAATCCAACGGTCAGATATCTTAAAATCGTCGCGCAAGCGACACGACTCAGATTTCAATAAAAGCTTAATAAATTCCAACCGTTCTCACACTCTTCACTCCGAACTCAAGCAAATCGACCCAGAACATCGGATCGACTTGATTTTCTAGGTGAAGATCAAGCCCAACTCGGTGACCGCAACAGCCTAAGATCATCGCCATCGGACTTTCGACGCGCGGTCCAGGTCCGATCCAGATCTTCCAAAAATTCCCCAGAACAACTGGACTTAGCGATGGATCCCAGATTTCAGAGTAACGTAGCGCTCACTAATCTACACGTTTAGAGCCATGCAGATACAATTTAAAGTGATTGATGCGAATTCCACAAGCAATCGAGTAAAGCGCTAATTACCCCAAAACAACTACTTAAGGAAAGATTAGCACAGAGAAATTCCAAGGTCGTTACAGTTTCTCACCAACTGAGGCAAAAGGGCAGACTTTTAGCCTCAGTTTCTCAACAATCGAGGCAAAAAGACAGACTTTTAGCCTCAGTTGCTCACCAACCGAGGCAAAATGGCAGACTTTTGGCCTCAGTTTCTCACCAACCAAGGCAAAAGGGTAGACTTTTGGCCTCAATTTCTCATCAACCGAGGCAAAAGAGTAGACTTTTGGCCTCAGTTCTCAACAACCAAGGCAAAAGGGCAGACTTTTAGCCTCAGTTGCTCACCAACCGAGGCAAAAGGGCAGACTTTTGGCCTTAGTTTCTCACCAACCGAGGCAAAATGGCAGACTTTTGGCCTTAGTTTCTCACCAACCGAGGCAAAATGGCAGACTTTTAGCCTCAGTTTCTCACCAACCGAGGCAATAGGGAAGAGTTTTGTCCTCAGTTTCTCATCAACTGAGGCAAAAAGTGAATTTTTAACCTCAGTTCCTTTACAACCGAGGCTAAAAACCATATTTAGCCTCCTTTTTTTGAACCGAGGCTAAAAAATTAAGGCTAAAGGCCTACTTTCTTGTAGTGAATACATCGGCAGTGAGGTTTGCTAGCCCCACACACCTCTCTCCACATGTGCTTTTACATGTGGTACATACCATCCTAGCAAGTGGATGGAATATCTAGGCGGCCATCACCACTATGATGAACATAAAGAAAAAATGAGCCAATCCACACGAGTTGCATGTACACTTTCCCAGTTGGCACTTTGTGCACATGAAAGTGTATGCGGAGCCCTCTATTGGTAATGATACACTGCAGTATATTATTTGAGCATACCTACACCAAGACCCAAGATATGCAAAGGCATCCCTGAAGCAGATTAGCATCATTAATTAGTAAACACAATATCGGTACTGACTGCTGAAAAGATAATTTAAATGCGTGATGCATGAGGTGGCATTGAAAAATAATCAAAGGAAACTAAGAGAACAAGTGATCACACCTAGATCCATAGCTCAACTAGTAGACTGAGTGGAGATACCTCGTTTCAACACTTGAGGTCTTGGTATCGATCCCTAGTGGGGGTGGCTAACATGGAGTGTGTGTACTGACATGGGTATATACTAACAAGCTAACCCAAAAAATAATAATAATAATAATAATAATAATAAAAGAGAGAACAAGTGATCGATATTTAGACAACCAAGCTCAGCAAGAATCGTTTATATGGATGTTATAATACTCGTGCAAATTCTGTTTAAGATAACCAGAACATAGTCAGTTAGGCATTTGGATCTAATTGATGCTGTCATATAACTATTCAAGGCTATCTTGTGAAATAATTGGAAAATACATGGCGCAGCTCCAACTATGATGGACGTACTTGTCAATCAAGAGAGTTGACCAAAGACACGAGAAAGTCATGTTTCTTTTTTTTAATCATAGCGTTATCTCCCTCTTTTAGCTTCTCCTAGAGATTTGGGGTTGGACATTAAATGATTGATTGGCAAAAGATTTAAAATAAGCTACCTACCAGAACATCTACTTTTCTCGTTTACCTGTACTCTGGAACCAGCCATGGTAGAAATGTGGACAACAATAACACACCAGAAAGGCAAGCAAGCAGAAGGTCATGGAGGGCGGTTGCCAAACATACCATTGAGCACGAGGCAGACACACCCATGCACACAAGATGGCCTTGGGGCCACCAAAAAAGTGGAAAACACATGCTCAAGAAGTTTCGCTGCAAATAACAGCAGCAAGCTTAACAACCATTGTTTATTAAACACCTCTTACATGCCAACATGATCAGGCCCAGTTTTACACGTTGGCCAAACTATTGTGTTATCCAAAAAGCAGAATATTTACAAACAATTAATGTGTGGGTTTTAAAGACATTTAAAGATAAAAACAAAACAATTGGTGAAAAAGCTCGTTGTCCGATTCATCCTTCTTTCTTTCCTTTTTTTTTTTTGACTGAATAAAAGTGTAGAAAAGTAAGTCTGATCAGTAATTGAGATCGTGGATTGACGAAAGGTAAAAGGTTACAGCGATTACATAACCTAAATGTTTGATCAATCATATCGGTTGTGCTTTGTTGCATGAACCATCTACCCAGGTACCCATCTTGCTTTGAATCAAGCTTCGGGCTTACGCAAACCTGAGTATCGTTCATGCTTCAAATTGCACTTTGGGCTCCTGCTCCCACTCCCACTTCATAGCTGTTTATCCTACAATTAGCACATTTTGAAACAGGTGCTTCCTCACTCCCACATCTGAATCTATTGCTGCTTCCCTTGATGTTTCGTGTAACTACACTTGTGTATCACTACAACAAATGGGACTTTTACCGGCGCTTATAAGCGCCGCTATAAGTCGTATGTCACTAAAGGTAATAGCGGCGCTAGTTAACTTTTCGTAGTGCTTTTCTGAGCGCCGCAATTATCATTTTTCCCCGACGCGAATAAGCGCTGCTAAAAATCACTCAGAGCGCCGGTAAAAATGGTTTGTGGACACTTTTTCTTATAAAAGGCGCCGTAATATTTCTACACAAGCGCCGCTAAAAGCCTTTGTCTAGATTCCCTAAGCTCTAGCATGCCAATAATTTTTTATTATATATAATTCATCAAAACCTGTATTTTTTAAATATTTAAAACATAAAAAATGATATAGAACAAATAAAACTGAATATTAAACAAAATTTATTACAATAAATGGTCTTGAATATAAATAAAAACAAATCCTCTATATAGTCTACTCCTAGCACGAGTGGCGTCAAAAGGCTGAAGTGATTTGAACTCTGGATTGCCCCACTTGTATGCAACGAGAAGAGTGGATCACCCACCATTAGCCCTTTGAAAACTACTCCTATGATAGTCAGAACCAGGCTAGTCCTTAGCTGCTCCATGGAAGTTGGTTTTTCAGCGCTTAACATGCTAATCTATTGGGTGGAAAGAATGGTATGTGGCAATATTCCTTCATGACTTGAAGAGAGCTCTTTCCACAGCTCATCAAGCTTCATCTCTAAACCTGATGACATACTACGCTTGGTAGCTTTTATATTTGCAGTGTTACCATTCTGTCCAATGCATATTTCAAGTTCAATTGTCTTCTTCCCTATCAGATGACAACAAGACATGCATCAACTGCTTCCCACACAACCAATGATTTAGATTTTCCATTGAATAACCCAACTTGGATATTGTACATGTCGGCCACACTGGCACATGTGGTGGCATGTAGGTGGCATGTAGGTAGCATTCCTTGTGTGTGGGCTCATCCTTAGACATGTTAAAAGAGAGATAGAGATTAAAAATCCCTAAGAAAGAGAGAGAGAGAGAGAGAGAGAGAGAGAGAGAGAGAGAGAGAGAGAAACCCTAGAGGAGTGGAGATGGCGATGGCTGTCGCTGCATCTAAAGTGGGAGAGAGAGAGAGAGAGAGAGAGAGAGAGAGAGAGATGGGACGGCGAGAGAGTTAGAGAGAGAGCGTCGGGAGGGGAGAAAAGAGAGTTAGGGCTTTTGGTATGTATTTATACCCGATCGCTGACCGACGCCCCTTTTCAATTAGCGCCGGTAAACTAACCATGCACATCGTCGGCTAAGCGTGCTTTTGTTGTAGTGTAAGGTTTGAAGTTTGTCTAATCAGCCTTATAAATTAGAAAAGTAATCTGCAATTGTAAGCTCTACCTCTTTACACATTATATTAAAGACAAATGCACCAAATATGCATGTTCCTTATAGTATTTACAAACATGCCACTATATGCAACATTGACATGTGTAGCCACATAGATTAACAAATGTGCACAATGCATGAATCAAGGGTAGATTAACTTTCAGGAAATGTTGAAAGGTATGATAAACCAAAAGAAAGACAAATTAACCTGGCCCACTTCAACAGCGTTCAGTGCATTTCCTAGCATTTTCTTCCATCTGCAGAATCATCGAACTTAAAGATATTACAGGGTAAAATAACATGAGTGCAATGCCAGGATCAGCACATTGGTATAGCTTTGTAGTTAGGCAGTGTTTGGATGCACAATCAAATTGAATTGCAATAATTAGTTCAATAGAGTAGAAACTAACAAAATTGCAATTGTTTAAGATAGTCTTCAAATTGTGGTTACAACTATTTCAAATTGAAATTTTCAACAAATCTATTAGAAATCTTGAGCCCCCTCATTCGATGGGAAAATGACCAGTGTTAGTCTGGGGGGCTTAAAAGAGGAATGATCCAGATCACCAAACCATGATCCACAATACATGATAACAACTCTCAAGAAAACAAATAGCTTCCTTACAAAGCAACTCTGCTTGATTATATTGACAAACCAAACCTATGTCTTATACATCTTTTGGGGATGGCACTCAGGAAAAAAAAAAAAAAAGGATCAATAAAACAGAGTCCAAAAATAAACAGCAACACAGAGATCTTTATCAAAGAGTCCTATCAATGCAATTTCAGATAATATGAGTAAGAAATAGCTGAAATTACCTTATGACTAGATGTGGTCGTAGATAATCTGCTAATTGCTCGAGAGAAAACCCCAGATCTGCATCGAAAATCTGTTGTAGGTTGAGAGAAAAATCCAAATCTGTTCTGGAAAGATCGAGAGAGAAAAACCAACCCAAATGCTAGATAGGATGAAAGGGAAAAAAGAGAAGATGAATTATGCTTTCATGTTTCTCAAAATTACAGATTTTCTGCTACATCTTCTAAGACTGCAGAAACCATCTTTCAAAGGTTTAAAGCTGGTTCGGAAGTCCAATAAAAAAAATGCTACAAAGTAGAAATAAAGAAAATGCTAACAGGAGCATGTCTTACACTAGTAAATTCAGATTCTGATGTGCCACAGAGCTCAATAAGCTTAATCTTGTCTACTTTAAGCTGCAAAACAAGTAAACACTGAAGCGTAAGAAACATTTTAAAAAATCTGGCAGGTTGAAATGGAAAGAGAAGAAAGGATTTCAATGATTAGCTACCTTATGTCTTTTTGCACACAAGTAGAATGCAGTGGCTGTGAAAACAGGCCGACTGAAGTAAGCATTTGCTCGACGAGGTGCTGGCAAAGCAGCAAGAAATCGGTCCTTGTAGCTGAAAATCAACATTATTATTCAATTACATACAGAAGAAAGATTACACAAAATTGCATACATCCAAGCAGGCTGACAGGCAAGCATGAGTGATTTATGTTTGTTCACATCTTATATAAGGGTGAACTCACTCACTTCTTATAGCTCAGTCAGCATTATGATGCCCATTTTCCGACCTTAATCGAAGTTCGAACTACCACGTCCCAGTCTCTAGACAAAGGCTGACCTAACATGAAGGAATACTGGCCGATCTTTCCTCCAAGTATCGTGGAAAATTAACTTGCAATTAGTTCGGAATTCTGAGATCCCCGTTGATGATCTCAGGCATAAAATTCAGAAATTATTTTAATGGATGGCAAATTGACATTAGAACAGGGGAAAGAAGACATCCAAGAGAAAGCTGGCGAAGCAGTTTAGTCGTGAGCTATCCCCATCAACTCGTTTCTTAGCATCTGTAAAAGACCTTACAGTGTGGCAAACTGGTAAAACAGGTGGTCACTTCTTTTTTTTCTTTATTCTTTAATCAGCAGACAATCAGCCATGGAGTTCACCTCCTTTTGTGATTCAGATGTTTGATCTTCCAAGGCCAAAAGGATTACACTAGGCATCAAATCCTGGCCATTGGAACAGAGAGCAGGAAAACACTAGCAGCTTAACACAGGTCTTTCTCCTTACTGCCACAAACACCAAGTTGTTCTGGCAAACGTGCTAAACACAATTAGTCAG